>NW_021318999.1:205627-221899 GCF_001605985.2 Dendrobium catenatum | reverse complement strand
AATATCTCTGAAAACAGAAATAGGATTCGGAGTCCTTACCATGAGATAAACACTTTTCCCAACAGCGGCGTCAGACGAAAAGCGCTCCGCGGCCTCTGAAAATGAACTTTTCCTTTGTTTTTCTTCTCTTTCTCTCTCCTCAGATATTTTCGTTTTTATAAAATAATTTTCTCTCTCCTCAAAACGAGCTGATTTCCTTATAACATTAGTCTGATCGGCCCGGCCGATCTCCACATCGTCCTGGCCGATCACAGAACAAAATCCAATCGGCCCGGACGATTCCTCATGCCGATAATTTCAGTTTTGCTCTCAGGATTTTTGTCTCATCTGATCGTCCCAGGACGATCCAAAATCGGCCTGGACGATCCCATTCCAGAAAAATCAGTTGTTTCACTGTACTGATCGTCCTGGACGATCTCAATATCGTCCCGGACGATCCTGGGAGGAAAAATCAAATCTGAGAGGCAAATCAAAGAAATGAGCTCTCACACAAAACTTCGGCGCCAGATGATGGTCGGGCAGAATATTGCCAGTGACAGTTGGCGATTGGGCAGAACTCCGACGTTGGTCAGTTGCCGGTTGAAAGTCCGGTGGTGGTCGAAGATGAGTTTCTTCATTCTCTTCCTTTTCCTCCTTTTCTTCTTTCCTTATTGCTTAATTCCAACGTCAATTGGCAACCAAACAAAACTACGGCGTCGGTCAGCCGCTCGATGTAAGTCTGACGGTGGTCGAGGATGAGTCTCTTTCTTTTCTTCCTTCTTTTATTGCTTCCTTGCTTCCTTCTCTTCTTGCTTGGGCCCCCTCTCATAAAAAATAATGGGTTTATTTATAATTTTTTAGAGTGGCATGGCCAGTAAATAAGAGGAAGATCAAGGGTAAATTGAGAGTGGTTTGAATGGACGGCCGGTGTTGAATCTCTTAATCATGGACCGTTTATTGAGTATTGAAATGTCTTAATGAGATCAGAATTTGGCGATCTTGGGTACATTGGATTCATCTCGTTGAGCCGCTCGATTTGACTATAAGCACACCATATTTGAAAACTGTTTGGCAATCCAAATTATGAGTTGAACCTTAGAAATGCGGTTAGGGTCTTTGATATAGACTCGTTTGGGCTCGAATTGAGTTGAATTTGATGTCGTTGTGTTCGTTTTTTCGAGACTTTCAGTTTGACTATACGTCTGCTGAAATCGGAGTACAAATGATTTCAGATTTAATTGTTGAAGTTTCCAACATAATTTTTGCCTTGAGATTCGTGCCCGAACAAGATAAATTTTTTATGATATATCAATAATATTATAAAAAATTTCTCTCTCATCCTTTTTCTTTCAAACCCACATCTTACTCTTTTAAAAACTTTTTTTTTTATGCTATTTGTGTAGCCATACTTTTCCTTAGCCCCATCATCTTTTCTGTGACATTTTTGACTGGCTTCTCACGCCACTCGCCCATGGCCCCATGCTCTATCTTCTCCACTATTTTTTTTTTTTTGGGAATTGTATCTTCTCCACTCAAAGCTCATACTTTGTCCGTCCTCCCAAGCTGGCACTTTGTCCCAAGCCTACTCACGCTCTGGGACTTACGCCCATCCTTCTTCCCCGGACGGCTTGTCCCTTGCTCTCATCCCGTCAACCTCAGCCGTCGCCGCTCCACCTCCGGCAGGCCCTCCGACTTTGCCGTCTCTTGGCCTCCGAGGACCTCACCTGCCACACCTCTGTCGAACTACTCCGAGATACTTTAATATTTATTTTTGAGGGGAGACAAACGTCTAATAAACTGGAACAGCACGAAAGATAGACTGAGACGAAAGCCTAAAAAATTCAATCCGAATCTTCTTGTCCACATCATAAATGTTTCAGCTTTTAAAGTGTAGAGTTTACGTTATTAACCTGATCGCAATTACCAAAACATCCCCGACTTCTCAACAAAATCTCAAAAATTGTGTATTGCACTCACTCTCTTTGTTAAATAATAAATAGAGAAGCACTCCCACTCACACAACGCAACGTTCATTTCCTCCTAACTCCACTCGACCACAATGCCTATCTCCATAAGCAAACGCCATCTTCTTCTTCTCCTTCTCGTTCTCCTACTCAGTAAATCCAATTCAGCGAACCCAAATCCCAGCGATAAGCTAACCCACATCCGCTTCTACTTCCACGATATCATCAGAGGCCGCAACCGCACCGACGTTCGCGTCACGAAGCCCGCCGTGGCCTCGCCGGCGGCCTTCGGCATGATAACCGTAATGGACGACCCACTGACCGAAGCTCCGGACCCCAAGTCGAGGCTCGTAGGCCGGGCCCAGGGCTTCTACGCGGCAGCGGACCAAAACGAGTTGAGCCTCCTCATGGCCATGAATCTAGCCTTCACTGCCGGTGAGTATAACGGAAGCGTGCTCTCCGTGCTTGGCAGAAACCAGCCCTTTTATCCGGTGAGGGAAATGCCGGTGATTGGTGGCAGCGGAGCCTTTCGCTTTGCCAGGGGATACGCGGAGGCCAGGACTCACTCGTTTAGTCGCGACGTCGCCGTCGTCGAATATAACGTCTATCTAATGCATATTTAACGAAGGAAAGTACAAATTATGTTATTGTAAGGGATTTCAAAGCGAGCGCAGTTTATTTGTGTGCTATTAAACATTTAATATCGAATATCTTTGCGATTGTATCCAATCTCATATTAGCCTTACTTTTAAGCTTATCCGGTCAGAAATAGATAGCAGCTTTTTTTGGGAAGAATCGGGGCAAAGCCCATTTTATTAAGATAAAAAAGGTACAATAAAACAAGACTTACAGGAAAGTAAAGACAATACTAAGACAAATGATCAACTCAAGCAGAAAACCTCACAAAGAGCAAAATAAAACAAAGACATAACCACTACAGATCAGAAAAACACTAATAAAACAGAAGCTACACAGCAAGAACAGCAAAGTAATCAAGCAGCATCGGGTGATCTCCCGCTCCAGCCAGACAGAGGGAAGACCAAAACTTCAGTAGAATTGAAATTTTTCAAGAAGATGTTGATAATGCTTCCAGGTACAAGTCTTGACCCGAATAGCATTTTTTATAGAAATGATAATGTACTCCAAAGTATTCCATTTGTTATCAAATTTGCGATTATTTCTTTCTCTCAAAAGATGATACACAGTGCAGCCAATAGTAAGCCAGCAGAAATTCTTTTCCCATTTGGACATAAGCAGCTGGTTATCCATGTAATCAAATACCTGAATCAAATTCGGTCTAAGTAAGAAAGAGTTTAATTCAGGAATTAGCTTGTTAATGACATTAAAAGTAAAATCACAGTTAAAGAAAAGATGGTTGTGATCTTCCTGGGCATTGTTGCAAAAACAGCAAACCAGATTGACCTGGATAAATTTTTTGATTAACAAATCAGCCACTTTCAGTTTCTGCAAAATGGCCATCCAAGTAAGAATAGAATATCTAAGAGAGTAAGATTTATACCACACATAATAACTTTGTGATCGCGAATTAATAATCATAAATATCATTTACGACTATGGTATACGGTAGCCTTTGCAATCAATATATCGATCGTAAAATTCATGTAATCAAGGAAAATGTATGATCTAATGATATTATTCATTTATTATCAAATATGATTTAATAAATATAAGAAAAGTGCACATTAGATGAAGCATATTTTGATTTATTGATTGGAAGCTTTGGCTATCGGCCAGAAGGTCCTGATTTTGAGTATTGTGTATAAAATGTGTGCATGAATTAGTCTTAATTGGCCTAAATATAAATAAAAAAACACATAAGTAAAGAGGGAGAAGGCATAATGATTAAGGCTTTGTTTAGGACCATTTTTTTGTTGCTTCTTAAAATAATTTTTTAATATAAATATTTTTAAATTAAAAAATTTTGTACTAAAAATTATTTTAGAAAATACTAGGAAAATTAGTTCCAAAGAAAGCCTAAATCAAAATAAGCTGCTACACCATTTTATTTAGAAAAATTCATATACGCATCACATATATAAGACTTAAATTCAAAATCTTTTAGTTAGCTGCCAGAGCTCCCAACCAACATATTAAGGAGAATTAAGTGTTACACCAATTCATTGTGCAAGATGATTTAGATATATGGACCCCCCATACTATCCCTCTTATCCTTCTCAAGATCACAACGAAAGGTCTGTAATTTTTTATAAAGGTGATTATAAAACTGTTGTGGAGAAATAATTTTTAAAAGAAAGTAATTTTTTAACAAAAAAAATTATTGAAAATGACAGCCAAATAAAAATTATGATTGTTATTTGAAAAACAAAATAGTAAAAAAGCTGTTTAAAATGGAACTTAAATGATAAAAAGAGTATAGGGACTCTTGCATATCAGCAAATATAATATATTTATTTGAATACTTATATGATATTTAAATAAAATATATTTATTTTAATATAATATATTTGGATTGGATTCAAAGAAAATTACTTGGCATTTTAGTAGGTAATAACAGCATTCAAATACTTTGCAAGATCTTTGATAACTATTTCGAATGTCTCCATCATTATGTTATTATTTAGTATTATTTAGTAAGGTTGACCAAAGTTTGGAGATCATTGTCATAAAGAACCCTCACTAATAAAGAAAGCAATCGCTTTTAGAGATAATTGAGTCAAAATATTTTCAAAATTTGATCTTAAAGTAGAATTAGCTATTAAATTAGTCTAATAAATAGATATTAAAAATTATTATATATTTATCATAAAATAAATTTAATGATTTTAAAATCAAAATGAATAAAATTGGATTAGATTATCCCAACTCAAATTTTTTCATTTTTTTGAGGAAGAGCAAATTTTTTAGACAAGTTCTCTCTCACCATCCACTTCTATGTTTCTCTCTCTAACTTCTATTTTTTATTAATTGGTAGCTAGAAAAGAACAAATTTGAGTTTTTGAGGAGTTTCATTACTGAATTTTTTCAAACTTTACCCTAATGCACAATAAAATTAAAACAAATATGTCATTCAAATCATTACAGATCTATTTATTTTTTTGGAACATTTAGGTCAATTAAGACAAACTCACACACATAACATATATGCAAAACTCAAATTCAAGACCTCTTGATTGATAGCCAAAAATACTTGACCAACATATCAAAATGAGCTGCAAATTACAGAGCCACATTGATAGAGCTATTTTAAGCATCTGGTCAAACTATGGAGCATTGGGGTAGTACTTTTATTGAGATTATTCAGCCTTGGATGTATGAAATTAAGGGCATAATCATAAATGGTGATAGCAAAACTCTAATTGAGATGATTTTCTTATTACTTTTTAATGTAATTTTTTAGTACAAATTTTTTGAACAAAAATATTTTGATAAAAAGCTATTTTAGAAAGTAATAAGAAAGCTATCTCAAATGAAACGTTAAAAACACACAACTCTCCTTGGCCTATTGGTTGAGAGCTTAGGCTTCCAACTAAGAGGTCCAAGGTTCGAGTCTATGTGTATGCGTTGTGTGTGTGAGTTTGCCTTAATTGGCCTAAATGCAAAAAAAAAAAAACGTTAAAAACACTATAGCTAATGAAACATTAAAAAAAAAAAAAAACAATGTTACTTCCACCATGAGCATAGATCTACTAACAAGGTGGTCCATTTTTGTGAAAAATTATTGTGCGTACACCGAATGCTATCAAAAGACTAACCAGAAAGCGTCACATCACCCATATGCTCAGTATCATGGCTCAATAATGTTCGGTACCGCGTCTCGATACCGCTAATATGACGCATTTTAGTTGGTCTCCAAACGACGTTCTACATCCAATCCCCAAATAATTTCTCCATTTTTGTGCTCAAGTAGCAATAGATGAAAATTTTGTATGAATTTTTTGTTTCACTGAAAAGGAGTTTGATGATATTTTTGTGTATGTTTAAGTAGTATGTATGCTCTTTTTGATTAGACAAAATGCAAGTCCAAAAAAAAAAAGTACCTTGCAAAGAATATATTGGGCAAATTCACCTTTGCACCAAAATTTAGAAAGATTAGGCTAGAAGTACTGAAGTAGGCTTGGAATGAAATAATACACCAACTTTGCTGTGAATAAAATACTGGAGATAACTTCTTACCTCCAATCAACTCAATTTACACCCAACACAGCAAAAAAAATAAAAATTCCTTAGGTTGAAAGGTAATAATCATAATCAATGGAAAATTTTCATGTCAGAATATATATACTAATCAAAAATTTGATGAAGATGATTCATATTATCATTAAATTTATTTTGGAATAGTATAACATAGATTGATCCATCAAAACTTACATTATGCCCATTCCAAAATAAATCTGACAAAAATAAAATTCAACCTGATCAAATTTTATTCAATGCCTGACCCTATTTTTTCTTCTAATTAGCAGCTTCTTCTAATCAGAATAGAACTATATATTCTGGAAGCTTATTCTCTCCACTATCAATGAAGCATCCAAATCAAGTTATTCATAATTCCATCATAGTCCATCCACCCTATCAATCACATCCAAAGTTGTATTAAGATCGATATCAAAATCGATGACAGGAAACAATGGCGTCTTCCTTGATTCATGCTTGCTCTCTGCCGTTGGAGAATGGTTGCTGCTCTTGCTCAATCTATGGTTTTTGCTCAGCCTTGGCCGCCTAATCTCAAACTCCTGGCTTTTGCTTATCCCTGGAGAAGCCTCGTGGAACTTGAGCCCTCTTAGCATCTCTTTGTCTTCCAGTGTGAGCAATGATGAAGAAGAGGAGCTAGGCAAAGGAGCTGACGATGAGATCTTCTGCGAAGGAAAGCGGATCAGAGATTTTACTGGTGATCGAGAGAAGGTAAAGCATCTTCCTGGTCTTAATTGGCTTATGAAGTGGTGGAGAAAAACTATCAATTCAAAAATGTAGGCTTCAGTTTTCTCCTTGTCGGCATGATACAGCGTCTCTATCCTTATCAAACTGGTAGGACCTGCTGGCTTCTGACCCGCCTCAGTTCTGCAATAAGATTAACCTTAAGTGAATTCCATTGATCTGGGAGAATAAGATAAGGAGAATTGAGCTATTTGAAGAAGACTGACTGACCCTATGCACGCCCATTCTCCAACCCAGCCAAAGCCATGGTGCGCTCTGATCATTCCACACAGCAATTGCAAGCAGTTAAAGCGAAGTTATTAATATCAATGAAAAATCTTCAGTGATTCCAAAGAACCTTGAAAGTAGTAAATAGGCTTCAAATATATGGGGTATCTATCTGAGCAAAATAGCTTTCAAATGACGTTTTAAATGACAATCAGGCTTCGTTTGGTTATCCACTACTTTTTGTAAAAGTTGGTTTTAAAAATGTTGGTTGAGGGAATGGAGTTTTGTAATGGAGAAATCAATATAAAAAAGCTTCTCAAAATAGTAGAAAAATGAAGTTATGTAAAAAGTCCTTTTAGAGAAGCGTCACATACAAACAGCCACAAAAGAATAATTACACCTTTTCAAAACTGAAAAGGCAAAAAAAAAACTGAATCAAACAAGGTCTCGGTCTTTTACCTAGACAAGATTATTCAGTTTTGCTAATCGAAAACTAGCAAGTGATGCTTCAAAGGGAAGAGGGAAAAAACAAAATTAAACTACTATATAGGACATTCAGTTTGCTTTTAAATAATCAGAGCTGCTGCTTGCTGCTGTTTTTATACAATGTGATGAATTGTGTTGAAGGAGTATTGGTTGATATAAAATAATTTTGAAAAAATATGAGCCATCCCAAGTTTCATTTTCATTTTACATGAACGAAAGAAGTTTGTGCACCTTTTCAAATGAAGGGTTTAAAAAAACAACTGAAAGTATCTCACTTGGTAGTGTTATTGGCCATTGGGGCCAGCCATTGCAATGTTTTCTCCATTTCAGCCTTGATTAGAGAAGCGGGTGGCTGCAATTAAAAAAATGGAAAAACCTGAGTTAAAAAGATACACTCAGACTGGCTTCTGATTTTGATGATTTCATAAACATAATTTTATTTAAGCTAAGCCACAATGATCATCAGAGTTGATAGAGTTGTTCTCACTTTAAGATATGGTGAGGGATGATATTCTGTACCTTTTCATTGAGCTGAAATTCTTGCAGCCTCCAGCGCAGTGTAGACTTTATTGCTGGGGGAAGGTTTTGGTACAGCGCATCTCTCGTGCTTGGTGGCACAGAACCTGACCGTGATACCTAAATATCCCTTAGCTCTTAATAACATCTCATGAAAATATTATTTTGAGAAATTATAGGGGAAAAGGAAAAGATGATGAGAAATGGTATAGATAGGAGTTCCAAGATGCAAAAGCAGTGACTATGGTTTAGTTTGGGACGGCTTTCTTACTGCTTTCTAAACACAGGTTTTTAGTACAAAAAATTTAAATTTTATACTAAAAAGTTGTTATAAGAAACAGTAAGAAAGTTGTCCCAAACGAAACTTATATCTCAAACAAGCTGAAGGCCCTCTCACTCTATTCAAACCAGATAATCAGTTGCTTCAAATATTATATTATAAAATTTAATATAAAATATAGGAAATAAACAAGACGAGGACTGAGCCAAGGATGAAGTACTAAGGTAACTAAGATGGACAGAAAAAAACAAAAAAAAAAAAATCACATAAGAATTTAGTGCACATAGTTTGATCTAAATATCAGATTTTGATTAAGTGATCATATATGGTTTAAATCATGTTTAAGCTTTTGTCAAACCGAATCAAATCAGTTTAGAAAATATGTAATTGATTTAGGGTAATTTTCAGCATCATATCTCAACCATTCATCTATTTTATACAAACATCTGAGTCATCCATCACCATTCATTTACTTTTATTTATATTTTGGTATTAATCTAGTGGTGGAATGCTTGGGAAATAGAAAGTAATTTCCTCTCATATATTATTTACGTATCAAACACGTGAGCATACGTTCACTAGTCAAAACCAAAAGCTAAGTCAAACTGAATCGACATGATTGGCTCAGTTCAATTTGGCTCCATTTTAAAAGTTTGGTTTCAATTTCTAATTTTAGAATTTATTTTGATTCAGTTCGGTTCCAAACAAAGCTAGGTTTGACATCAAACAAAATTGCGTCCACCCCTAAGGATTTACCTGTTCAGTCAAACAAAACAAAATAATTGCACTGAAAAATAAAGTTTTATTAAAACATTATGCATTTATGCCAAAGTAATGGATCATAAGTGTGTTATTTTGATTAATTTTTATTTTAGTATTACCCGCATGGCAACATATCTATAAGTGTAACATAGGATCAATTCATAAAGAACAATTGAGATCATACATCAAAGAGCACAAATTAAGATACATAGGAATTGAGTCCCTACTTGTATGGTGTTCCTCACTGGACAGCCTTCTCGATCTTCATGCATAAAATAATCCCAAGGATGCATGTAGGCTTGTATCATTTTATATATGGAGAATTTTGTAGAAAGGTTATAAAATGTGAAAGAATTTATAGACTTCTCCAAAAAGCTTACAAAACTATTTAAAAGAAAAAAGAAAAAAAATTCCCCAACTGTGGCCAATGGCTAGAGTAGAAAGAAAATACACATGAATTGCAATCAAAGGACCGTAAGAAAATCAATCTAATGATAGTAACCTTAATCCGTATGCTAAAGGATCCCTATAAAGATTAGTTGACTTGTGAGTCCCATGATTCTGCAACACTCCCCCTCAACTAAATTATATAAATCCACCATTCCAAATTTGCTTAAAATATTTTTAAATGTGGGATCACATAATCTTTTGGTGAGAATGTCTGTGAATAGATTTCCTATTAGCATATGTGGAGTACAAATTAACCCAACTTTAATTTCTTTTTTATTAAATATTGATCCACTTCACATGTTTGGTACAATCATGTTAAACTAAATTATAAGCAATGTTGATGATAAATTTATCATCACATGTATATATTTATTGGCCCACCTCATTTGATTTTTATATTTTTCAAAATGATTTTGATTCCTCATAAATTTCTTAAGCAATAGCTCTAGATTCATACCTAGCGCTACATCTTGCCACAATAATTTATGTTATGAGATTTCCTCTCAAAATGCAAAATATAAAGTTGTGGATCTTCTATCAATTAATGATTATGCATAGTATGTATCACCATACCCTTCAATTTATAAAGTATCTTATTTTTATAGAGGATTCATTTCTCAAGACTTGATTTAAGATATTTGAGGATTGTATAAATAGTTTGAATATGAAACTCTTTTAAGTTTTTGCATGAATTAATTATGTATCAACCAACCACTACCTCCTCTGGTCCACCTCCCACCATGCCTGGGTGGTCTCCCAAAGGTTTTGACCTCCTCCTTTCCTGCTCCCCTTTCATCTGGAAACCACGATCCAGGAGCCCCCTGCCGCGGTCCTTGAGAGTACAATCTTTCCACTTCCTCGCCATCCCCCGGAATTTCTTTTCCCCTTGGTTCAACCCTAGGGATAGTCGATGAATCTTTCGACTGCATCTCAAGCATCTTTTTCATCATCTCTTCAAAGTTTCCAAACTGAGAGTCTTCCTTTCACATCGGAATATTTTTCCTCTACTTCGTCCTTAAGTTGTTTCATCTCGCCTTCCAACTCATCCATCTTATTTGCTGCTATTTAACGGATCTCGATTCGAATCCTCCAAAAACAGTAAAAAAACAGCGACGGTAGTCTTCAAACAACAAAGTAAGAAATGGGAAGGAAATCTACCATCGAAATCAGCGAGAAAACAAGTGATTTTGGTTTAGGACATGGCTCTGATACCAATTTGATAAGCCATAAGGTGAAAACAGCGAGATGACACAACAAAAACAGCGGTAAATTGAGAAACAAGGGACGATTTATGTATTAATACTCCAATACAAAAGTAAGATACAATGACCTACAAATAAGAGAGGTATATCGTCTCTCCTGCTAAACCTAGATGCCACTAGGAAGCCCTCACAAAAAAAAATTCCAACAAACACAACTCAAAGTCTGCATAAAACAAAATAAACCTTAAACTTTGCCTTAAACAAACTCTCCCACCTCTCCTAAAACAACCCCTTTTCCTAATATATTTCACTCCTAATTTAACCTTACTGTCTTAATTAATTCCCTCTCTTATTTGAATTTAAATTAAGAAATTCCTTTCCTAATTAATCCCCTCCTAACATAAGTAATTAGATCCTTGTTGGACCCCACAAAACAGCCGACTGGCCTCCCCTTTCTCCCACTAACCTCACCTGGGCCGAAGGTTGCTGGGGTCCAGTTCTGCCGTTGGGGCTACTGCCTCCGTATCATATATACATGTAATAAGGATTTCATGGTTCTATTATGTGAGCGGTCACTCTCCTCTAGTTTTTGTTATGGTAAATTCTTCTCTTAACACGTAATTTTTTGTCCCCTAAGGTTTTCCATATAAATTAGAGTGTTTCTTGCTTTGTTTTGTTGTACAAGTACAACAAGTTAACAACTCATTAATGTTTACACACTAATGCAAAATTAGAATGAGCGTATAATTGCAAATTACATCATAGTTTTAGAAGAATATGCATAAAAAAATAATAAACATGCCAGATATTCTTTTTAATATTCTAAATCTGATTTGGCAAATGGTTTAGCAAACAGACATCTATGTAGGTAATAGATGCTTGCTTCATAGATTCTATTATAAAAAATCTATTTATAATATGAATAGGATACTAGAAAGTAGAAACTCTATATCCATCCCATAACTACAACTAATATTGCCCACAATTCCACCTTACATCCCCCCGATGATTTCAATACACCAAGACATACATCTTTCCTCAACCTCATCACAGAATCCAGCAAGAATTTTAATCCAAATGATTTAGACATTTACATTTCTTAATTCAAACACATAAACTAGGTTGTAATACCTAAGTTAAATAAAAAGGAGAAGGATTAACATAAATTGTCCAAATTTTGGGTTGTATAAGATGAAAGGAAAAAAAAAACTTACAATGGTGTCAATCTGATTGATTACATTTGCATAGTGCAACGCAAGGCCAGTTGGACCCAGTCTCTGATGACCATTGTAAGATCCTGACGCAGCTTTATTCCCATACACAATTCATGACAAAAAAAGACAAGAAAATAAATTATCAGCAGAACTATCATAGGAAGTCATAGCTAAGAACGAAGAATGCGGAAGTATTTTAATGAGTCGGGCATATTTAGGGTTTCTTCAAGTTTTCTAAGTAAGAACTGGCACACAAATGACTAAAAATTCTACAATGGAGCATCTCCTTTACTATAGCAGCAAGAATTTGACAAGTGTTAGCAACACAAACACGGTTTATGTTTCTATGAAAGGAATCCATGTGCAGGTGGTGAATTTTCAAATTTTCTTTCGTTTTCTTTCATCACAAGTGATACTAATATCAATACTAGTTAAAATGGGATAACGCATTAACATAAGCAGGTGTAAAAAGTATAATTAAATAACTTAATAGCACTATCAGTACACAGAAGAAATACCAGCATTTACAAAGACTTCATGAATCTCAAAATGCAAGAAATGGACAATTTCGACAAGCTTCTCCATGACCTGAAAAGGAGTAGATACTAAATAGTACAGTTTGTTAAGAAGATACAAGTCATTCAAGAAAAATAGTATCCAAATCATATGCATAAACTTATAAGTGCTTGTGGTGTACATTGAGACAGAATTCGTTTGGGGTAGGGGAGGGGGAGAGAGAAAGAGTAAAAGGACAACCAGGGTAGAGTCAGATAATGACTACTATTAAAATGGACTATAGAAATGCTAAATTTGACATATAAAAGAATCCATTAACTGACCTCTTCCAAGTTCGTAGACCATAATGATTTCTTTTTTAAGCTTTTCACATGTTTCTCTTGGCTTTTCAGTTCTTGCCTAAGAATCTGAAGATTGTCAACTGCAAAGAATTGAAAGAGATGTTTGGCAAATAACAATTCCCAACAGCATAATAGCCATATATATATATATATATATATATATATATAATTCACTGTGTAATAAGATCAAAAAGAATAATAATGTCATCCTACCACCTTTGTGTAATATAGAAGGACCAACCATTATAAACATCAATCCAAGCATACTAGTCTGTGCTGGGGTTGGTACATCAATCCAAGCATACTAGTTTGTGTATTGGGGTTGGTCCCTTGCAGCTTAAAGGGGAAAGGCAAGGAGAAGGGGGATTAAGAAAGTGTTGATTGATGGAAGAATCTATTTGACTATGATGCTACCTGGGAGCCATACGAGAGGGTGAAACACCAATTCCTATCATTTCACCTCAATGACAAGGTGAGTTTTTTGGGAGGGGGATATTGTTAGGTTGGTCCAGGGACCAGCTGAACGGTCCAACTTGAACTAGTTCAGTTCTATTCTAGGCGGAATAGAAATCCTGCCCAATAAGGGGGCAAATGGCTTGGTGGGGCCCAACTAGTTTAATAGAGATTAATGGCTGTAATTAGTGAAGGTTTTGGAGGGAAAAATTCAAAATTAAGAGCTGTTTAGAGATTTCTTTATTATATTCTTCTTTAAGTAATTTTTCTTGCTAGGGTTAGGGGGCATCTTGAATTTGGTCTGAAATAACTGTTTCATGTACCAAACAAGAAACCTGGAGCAGGGTGTTGGCATTATAATACTTGTTTAAAATATTGCTATAGTGCTTGATGACAGAAGTAAAATAGTGCATAGACAAGTTTGGCTTTACGGAAGAACAATTCAGGCTGAATATTTCTTACCTTGACCAGGCATGACCAAGCCCATAATTAAAATGCTCTCACAACTCAAATCTAAATCACTTCTTAGCCAGGACAAGCTTGGTTAACACTAATGTGTTTTAGAGTGGGAAAACAACTTAATCCAAGTTTCAAAATTTTGGCCAATCATATTCCAATGACAAAATAATAAGAAAAAATATTTAAAAATAAACAAATCTAGTAAAAAGCGTAAAATTAGGGATCAAAATTGAGACAAAAGATAGTATATAACTCATAAATATTTCAATATTGGGATAGCTCTTTATTTTTTTCTAAATCTAAGCTCGATTAATAGCAGTTATAGTGTAAGGTTCGGTCCATTTTGATAATTTGATCCTTAACTGTTTGCATCGACCAAACTTTTAGACAACTGGGATCAAGAAGGCGCTCAGGCTTCTGCTCAGGATTATGATTTACCAACTATTTTGTTATTGCATGGCCTTTTTCCTTACTTTTCTTTGTACATTTTGTCCAGAGAGCATCTATGACAAAAAACACTCTCCAAACTAGGCTAGACCCACCAAACTAGCTGAAAATAGTATAACTATTTAATATCTGTAAAAAAAGGGGTTCTCTTAGGCCAACAAATACCCATTGTCACAACTAATACGCTATCTGCTTGAATTCAATCCCAAAAATTTTAAAAATTTAGCTTGATTCTGCATTTCTGAACCCAAAACTTTAAAAACCAAAATCTAGGCCAGTTCTTGGTTACACGCTTACACCTTACAGGTACCTAAGTATAGATTCTATTTGTACCTAATTTCAAAAAAATGCATTTCTATTTTATATATATCAAGCGTTCTATTTATGGGATGTCCACATGAAGCTTGGCATCATATGTCAATGACACGTTTCATTTGATTTGTACACGTGGTGTTTGAACTTGTGCCAAATGGTACATCTATATCCATAGGTTAAATGCTAAATGATAGAAAAGAAGTTGCAGTTGGCTTTCTAAATATGAAATATATCATAGTAGGAGGAACTTGGAAATTTACAAACATTTTCAAACATTAGCCTTATCAAAGTTATTTGAGATTGGTAGCTCCAAAGTATGATGAATAGATATATTTTTTCTTGCCTATTGGATAATTATGCATCTTAATTTTTTAAATATTTATAAATCATAATAGAAAACTAATAAGATTGGGCTACTTAGCCTTGGAAAGTGTGACCGAACTTCAGAATTAATCAAAAACAATTGGTGTCCAGTAGATGTTCGAGTACTCGAGAAAACAAGATCCTAATTTTGAAGTCTCGAACTAGAAATTTGTGGGTAGGTTGTTAGATTTAACCAACAGTAACCACGCTAACCATAATATCACTTCAGTAAATCAAAAACAGTTTAGTAAATCATAAAAGAAACGCTATAATCCCAATATGGGTTTCTAAAGCCATATAATAGAGCCACAGACCTTTCTGAATTGGAGCTGAATTTTCTTCTTCTTGGAGTTTCCGGCGATATTCTTGGCTAAATCTATCCAAAGCATGTAGCTCGTGATAGAGTTCCTAAAGAACAAAAGAATTAGCAAAATTATATTGTGAATTCTCCAACATGCAAACTTCTAGAAACAAGTAATGCCCAACCAACCAAGCGTGTGAAAGAATAGAGTTTCAAACAATAAATAAAATATGTTAGTGATTAAGAAACAATTATAATATGATATAAATAGATTAATGATGAGGACATCCAGCCTTGGAAAATCTATCAGAGGCATGGTCGTTGATCTACGGCTATGATCGCGCCGCTCAACTTTTGATGTTCATTTTTATTATTGATGTATTAGTTTTATTTATGAATTTTATTATGTCTTTTCCACTTTTTCCCTTAAGGGTTTAGACATGTTTAAGCCCTAGGATATTAATACTCTTTATTTGCCACTTTGTATTGGCTATTTAAAGCCTTCCCCTCCTACTTTGAGGGTAAATGATGATAATGAAAGAAAATTCTTGCATATTGTTCTATTGATGTGAGAGTTTTGAAAGCTTTAGAGAAATCCCTAAGAGAGGGAAAACGAATCACCCACCAACATTGGAAGCATCCGGGTTCGTGGTTCTGTCTTTCTTATTTCTTCTTATGGTGCCGAATGTTGGCCATTAAAAGAGAAGCATAATACTAAGTTAAATGTGGCAGAGATGAGAATGCTCAGGTGGATGAGTGGCTTTACCCTTAGAGATAGGATACGAAATGAGCATATACGTGAAAAGGTTGGAGTAGCTCCAGTAGAAGATAAGATTAGAGAGAGTCGCCTTAGATGGTTTGGTCACATAAAACGGCGGCCTTTCAATGACCCGGTTAGGAGAGTAGAGGTATTAGATTTGACTTATGTTAAGAAAGGTAGGGGTAGACCTAAAAAGACTTGATTAGAAAATATTAGGAAGGACCTTTCTTTATTTGGTTTAAACGAGAATTTGACTTTTAATAGAACACAATGGAGAGAAAGGATTCATGTAGCCGACCCCACGTAGTGGGATAAAGGCTTGTTTGTTGTTGTTGTTGTT
>NW_021318999.1:178227-205597 GCF_001605985.2 Dendrobium catenatum | reverse complement strand
CCTCCCCCCCCACATTAAATCACCTCCCACTAATTACTTCAATCAACCTCTCAATTAGGAATAAATTTTCCTTTCCCTCCCAATACCTTGAATTCAAATTACAAACCCTGGCTCATTCCTAATTAAATCTGAAATTTATTTTCAGGTTTAATAAAACCTGTAGCAGCCCTAGCCGCCCCTTTCAGAAGCCTCTTCCTCAAGACTTCTTCACTTGGGAAATTTCCTAACTACTGTCTAAGGATTACAGCAAGTCAACCTTGCTGTCCTGCATCTCCGAGAGGTCTTCCTTACTGTCCAGAATTCCCTAACTCAGTGAAACTGTTGTCCAGATTGGTTCCCACCTGCTGTCAACACCAATTCAAGGGCTGTCCAGAGACTATAGCTGTCCACCTTGCTGTCCAACTGCTGGGAGAAGTCTCCACTCACTGCCCGAAGTTTTCGGGACATCAAAGTGTGCTGTCCAAAGGTTCCTGCAGCCACCAACTGTTGTTCAAGCTTGCAGGAAGTTTTAATCTTGACAAAGGTGAACTCTTCCCTTCTCTCCTACCTTCCTCGTTGATCCTTGTGGTTTTTATTGACTCATGAAAAATCTTGCAATGATACGCTAAAGCTTAGTGTTTAGGAGACTTGTGTGAGAGATCTTTCATAGCACTGCTCTTATTGTTAGATTACGGATTTCTTGTTGAAACTTATCTCGTATGCAACGTCAAGAGTAATTGGCTGTTTTATGGTTTTTACTTCTCGCAAGTAACTTAGCCTAAGCTTGTGTTTACAACTCTTTGTGTTTTATTTCATTGTTTAAATCACCATAAAGATTTAATTAACTTGCTCGTAATCATTAAACGTGCAAATTCCTTATCTAAATCATAATCTCATATATGTCCTGCATCAATTAACCAGTGATAGTTCGTGTTTCAACAATAAGATTATGCTCCTTCATCTTGTTCCAAGATTTTCTAAGATATTTGGAACACAATCAGGTGGTAATTAAGTTCATTCCTTTTTTGTAAGAACCCAGAACACTCCCAAAATTGCTAAAAAATCTCCAAAAAAAAAGTTCATTTAGAATTCTAGATTAGAAGACATTGGCTTCACAATATTTTGCCATCTATTTCCCAAAAGAAACGGTAATAAAGCTAACATAAGAGAAACCGGCTGCTAGAATTATAGTTCCTAATCACGCTTGTAATTAATTATAGTAACACTTATACCTTGATCTTCCAAAGGACATAAGAATTAGTTGTCTTTGACATGATAAATTTTAACAACACTACACTCATTCAACTAGACATGATAAATTTTAACAACACTACACACGTTCAACTAGTCCATCCATTATTTACCTTATCTTCTTACCTGAAAGAATCCTTCACTACACTACGGATATATATTTCTCCAATAACCACTTGAAGGAGACAACACCAGTAGCACTAGGTTAAACAACTTCTTGAAGAGTAGATCATCTCCATCAAGCTTGGAGGATACAAGTTGGTCTAGAAAAAGTAAAGAGTTTAGCTGCAAGATGATACATGAATTAATGCAAATGAGCTAGAAGTTCAAGACGGAGTGCCGAAGACCTACCACAAGCTTCAGTCATCAAAATGAAATCTTTGGAAGGCATCATAACAAATCAAAGGTATACACACGGAAGAAGTGTAAGAACAGTAGCAACAATCAAAAGGATTTGCAAGCATGAGAAGCGCCAAAGCACAACAGTACCAGGCCAAGAGAAGCAAAAATGTAACAGAAGCAACAGAAGCGTCAATAGTGACAATAAAAAAAATAATGAAACTGCAGATGCTGACCAATAGAGCACTAACCGGATGATATGGACAACCACATCCACACCAATTTATGAAGGCGACTCCTATTCTCTCTTTTTTTTATTATTATTTACCCAATGGGGATTTAAATAGGGTTATTTTAGTAACCCCTTTCATATGTTTCTATGCAATTTGAGGCTATCTAGTAAAAAAATCCAAGCATCTCTAGATGACTTTCTAGACTTTGCAGGAAGAATGGCGGATGCCCCCATGTGAACAGTGAGGCATATTGTGTCTTGCATGCAACTTCTATAATAAAATTTCTGCATTTGATAAAATATACCCACATTTCTTATACAGTTCGCCCTAATTAATTCATTATTCTTCTCAATCCTATTTATATAAATTTAATTTATTCATTACCTAATTTAAAATCTCATATAATCTTATACATATTATTATTAATTAATTTCTAATATTAATTTTCTTAAAAAATTTCTTATCATTGTATTTTATCAAAACTCTAATATTATATTTTAAAATATTAAATTTCTATTTTTAAATATTAAATTAGTTAATAATACTAATAAAATAAGAAAAAAAAAAGATCCTACTTCTCCCAGTCGTATAAACCTGCTCTACGCTTGTCGCTCGCCCCATAGTTTCCCTCGCTTTCACTCTATATCTCTCTCTGGACCACTTCTCCTTCGGCTTGATCAAAGTCTCCCTCTTGAACTCTCTTTCTTTCTCTCAATCAACTTGCATTCATTTTTTTCGTTCCCTTTTTTTTTCCACTAGAGTGAGCGAATCAGGGATATATCACACGAGGAGTCGTTGTTTTCCACAGTCAAACGTACTTCCTCACTCATTCGCACAATCTGGCTCCGCCAGCTAAGCTCATGCCCATGGTATGCTTACTCAGTTTGCTTGTCTGCTTGTCCTACTTCGTTTGAACCTGCAAACTCGGTTCTTACAAAGGTTGACGGGTCAAGATCGGGTCTGAAATGAGTTGACCGACCCAAATATGTTTGACACTAACCCAACCAATTATCATACAAGTCAAAAATATTTTGACTCAAATGTGTTTAACTCAAAACCAACCCATTTATTATATGGATCAAATGCGGCCCATTTAATATGAAACAACCCATTTAAACCAAACTCAAATGATAATCGATCAATTTTTTATTAATATCGAGTTTTAAGGTCACCCCAAACCCAACTCAAAAATAAATCAGGTCAAATTTCAAACTTGAAAGCAACCCAAATAATAATCGGGTCAACTTGAACGGTTGAGCCTATATTTTTTTAGTCGGGCTTGGGTCGGGTCATTTATTGACACACATAATAGTTTCAAAAGATAACTATTTGACTATCATTAGGAATCTAAATGGATGATGATCCATTTAAAATTTTGGTATTGTGAAGAAAGGTTTGAAGTACGAGTAATATGATTAGATGCAGTAGAATCCACAAGCACCACAAGCAAAGATGGAGTTAGTGCATTCATACCTTATAGCCCTAAAGGCTAATAGGGCTAAAATAACCATTTGTTGAACCATATCAAGAGTAATGCCTGATTTATCAACAGCTACTAAACAAATACCATCATCAGCAATGATTTCTTGTTTAGAACTTGATTGCCAATTTTGATGATAGGCACGACATTCTTTAACAAGCTTCTTAGACTTACAATAATTACAAAATTTCTTTGTACAGTTGACAGCAAACTGTCCGTAGCCCTTGAAACTAAAGCATTGTACCTATTATATATATTTACGGAAATTTATCTTTGCTTTTCTTGGGCACTTTATGTTGTTGAAAAATGAATTGTGTGGTAAAATGTTGCTCTTCACAAAGTAATTCTCTAAAGCACACATTTAAAGAAGATGGGTCACAATTCATCAAATTGAAATGAATAGCCTCAAATTCAGGATTAAATATCACCAAAAATTGATCTATCTTATTATAATCATGAAACTGTGAAACAGTCAAAAGAGATTCAAAATATACTTTAGTATATAAATCATATCAGTATATCACCTAATTCATTCATAAATTTTGAAATAGAGATTATTTTAAACTGAGAGGTCTCTTTGGGTGTAACTACCTAATGGGGGCATAAGATCATGGAAAGTATATCAGAGATGTGCCCAGCGATCTACGGCCACGATCGTGATGATCTATTTTTGAGTCATCATATGTATTTGCTTTATTTATTTGTTTTATGTATTTGTTTTATTAGCATTTCCCGTTTTACCCTTAAGGATTTTGTCATATGTAAGCCCTAGGGGCAATATCGTCTTTTAGTTCCCTTTCATTGTATGAGACTATATATATAGGCTCATTATGTTTCTTTTGAAATTAATGAATGAATTATAATAAAATTCCTGCAAATTGAATTCTTGTGAGAGCTTGAGATTCTTTGGAGAGAAAACCCTAAGAGAGGGAAGCGAATCATCCACCAACCTTGGAAGAGTCCGGTTTCGTGGCTCTCTTTTATTCCCTATCCTTTCTTTTCTCCCTCCCCTTTTACCTAGTTGTTGGCCTAGGGTTTCCCAACCCCACAACCATCGGCCTCCACTCCAAAACTATAAAACCCTTAAAATGTCAATTTTAGACCTCGCACCCTTTTCGATGCACCACGACGCGATTTTAGTGAATTTTTTTAAAGTCGTTGTATTTGACGAAAATAATTTTATAAAATTCTACACAAAATTCTAAGAAATTTGGTATGCATAACATATTGAAGTTAAAATTAAGAGAAATCTCATAATACCCAATTTACCCTTAGTCATTACTTAAGCTGATATGTTTTAAGTGAGGGCATTTGAGTAATTGGATTTTTTTCCCTAACCTCCTAAGCCTTAAGGGGACCGATTCTATTCGGTCCCAACATAATCCTTTCGCCCGAACAAAGAGATGGCGGACGGCATAGGCGGACGGGTGAGGGGGACGGGCGGCTCCGGCGACGGTTTCCGGCAAAGGGATTGGAGGGAAATTGTAGGGGAAAGTCTAAGGAGCACTAAGGTATGTTTCTAAACCTAGAAATCTTTATCTTCTCTTAGATTTTTTTGAGATGAAGAAATTAGGATTTGGCAAAACTTCTCTTTTCTTTAAAAAATGTATAGGGAAGGTTTAGGAGATGCTTTTATGCATGGAAATAAGGTTTTTTTTTAAATTATTGAGTTGTAAAAATTAGGGTTTTTCTCTAAAGTTTGAAATTTTGAAAGTGCTTTTACAAATATGGTTCTTAAGAGTCCTAAGAGGGTTTCTAAAGGAATAAATTAGATTTTTCTAACAAAATAATATTTTCCAAATTTTTAAAATTAATAAATCCGAAAATAGAAATTAGTTTAAATTAAATTAGGTTAGGGTAAAGGGTTAATTTGGTTAAAGTATGTAATTAGAATAAAACATGAATTTTTAGAATATATATATGTATTATGTGATCAATTAGAGAGAGAGGGAGAGAGAATATTGGAGTGATTAGTATTATTATATAATTAGAGAGAGGGAGAGGGAGAGAGAACTTAGGGTGGTTTAAAGAGAAGAAGAATTTTTAATTTAGATTTATTATGTAGATTTTTTTAAGGAAAATTTAATGCTTATGGGTGATAATCGTGAACCTCGAAGGAAGGTGTTTGAGCGGAATAATCAAATACTTTAAATCGAAGTAAGTATTCATGATTCTTTATTACATTGATAATTTTGTTTCTCTCACGTTATATGATTTGAAAGATCAAACATGTTTATAAAATCTTTATGGTCAATTTAGATCATGATTCTGTTACTTTTGTCTAATGATTGATCATGTAATTTATATGTTATATCTTATGACATTATCATACAAAGTTCATATGTAATACAATTGAGAAGATATGAATATGATGTAATTGTTAGATTGAGTGATTGCATTTGCATGCTGAATTGATGGAGTTCACCTCCTTATGTACTAGCTGAGGACGTTGTACTCGTGCACGTTAAAATGGTAAAGGATATGGAAAAGGAAATAGTAAATGAATACCTTTATGGTACTAGACGGTGGCTCCTGTGACGGTTGTAATATATACGAAATGAGAAAGTTACGAATATTGATATAAATATGAAAATAAATATGAAAGATATGAATTTATGAATTATGTTTATGTTTAATGTTATGTTTATATGAAGCAAATTTATAATATGTTTTAATGAATTATGGCATCTAGCATATTGTTCATTTTGCCTTGATTATTGTAGCTTAGAGTCATGTTTTACTTACTAAGTATTAGCTTATTGTTAGTTATTAAATTTTTAAATTATAATTACTTTGGTGGCTCATCCCTTGTTTGGTTTCCCCCCCCCCCCACCTCCACCTCCACCTCCACCACCAAAACCTAACCCTAGCCCTACTTTTAGCCGCCAGCCATCCCTTTCCAATAACCCTTTACCTCCAAATTCAAATCCTCTTCATTACTTTCCTTTTCCACCAAACCTTCTTTGGAAAACCTTGATTTCAATTATTCAATCACATTTGAATTTTGAAATCTTTCCAAAATTAGATTTCTATTTTAGGAAAGTTTCCAAAATCAATCCTATTTAAATTTTAAATTACATTGGAATGAGATCCATCCTTCCTAATTTAATATGCCAAATCAAGTAGGCTTGATTTATTTCCCTAAACCCTCTCCCCCTCCTGATGTCGCCGGCCCCTCCATATCCCCACCCCTTAAATACTTTCCAAAGTTAAGCCTCTTACTCGGGAAAGAATTCAAACCCTCTCCCTCTCTCTTACTCGCCCCCTCCCTCTCTCCATTTTCCCTTTAAATCCTTTCCATACTTAAAGAATTAATTAGGGAAACAATTTCCCAATTTCCCAACAACCTCCCTCCTTTAAAATATGAACTCTATTTCCTCCACCTTCCTCTCTAACCTAGCCGGCCTTCCCCTACCCATAACACCTCTAAAATCTGAACCAAAACCTCCCCAAGCACCCTACCTTGGCCGGCCACCCTCTCACCCCTTCCCCTACTTGGATTCCTTGGAGTTCCCTCTTCAATTTCCTTCCTAGTCCTCCTCGATTGTAGGTTGTGAATCAAGCATAAGGAATCGTGTAAAGCTATCTGTTAAAGCTTAGTAAACGTAGAGAATGAGTGATGGATTTCTATGCATCTAATCTTATTGTTAATCTAGGGATGTTATTGGAAATCCTCTATATTTGCTTATGTTGAATTTTCTAATTGTTTTGTGATCCTAACTATTATTGAGTGACTTGGCCTAAGCTAAGGCACCCCTCTCTTGTTTTCTCTTTTCGTTAAGTGGCTAACCTTTTAATTCTTATTACTCTTACTTGAAAGCATGCAAATTCTTATCAATCATTTAAAGCATACTTAGTCCTACATCACTACCAATCTCATATTTTGATTAGAAACAATTAGTTGCATTATTTTGATTATAAACCTTTTATAAATATTCTCATATATATTTAGCTATTATATGCCTTAAATTGAGAATAACCATCTGATCAATGAATCCTAAGATCCATGTCGTAATTCTGATATCTTTATTTTGCCATTTAGCCAATTTAAAAATTTTATTAGTGAGATCACTCCTATTAATGCGTACCCATAATTCATTTCCCATGACAAAAAATTGAAATTGAAATTCCATATAGAATAATTTTAACCTGTGAAAGGTACACCAAACATATTTAAATTGCTGGTTGACATTATGTCTTTAATAATTTATCAAGTTCTAAGAGAAAATAATAAGAATCAAGAGATCTTAGTTGTTTAAGCCCCTTTTGAAATTATCAACCTAGCATTGAGATGAGAGAACAAGTGTTAAGGACGAGGAACTGAGTACTTTCCAAATTTGTTGAGGAGTGGCGTTTGGACCTTTGATGAGGTGAAGATGATAACCACTACATGGCACATAGGCGAGTATTTTCAATAGAGCAAAGATGTCAGTAATGTATTACGAAAAGGAGATGGTATCTTTGCGAGAGACAAAGATGAAGAAGGCTTCATGGGCTAAGGGACCTTTGCGAGGGTGGGAGATGGGATCTTCGTGATGAGAGCAAAAGACAATGAAGTCTTCAAGGGAGATGGGATTTTTACAGCTCAAAATCGCTGAGACAAAGCATTGTTTCACCAAGCAAGATGGACAAAAACAAGGCGATGCAAACCAAGCGAGAATGAAAAAAGGCTCACTCTCTCTAAACGAGGACAAAGATATAGAGTGGGGCTTAGATTCCATGACAAATAAATTGCTTTTACAACCTGCATGCCCATATCTAGAGGGTTCTACTCATTATATAGAAAAGAATAAGTATAATACAAGGCAATGATCGAATAATTTACTCAATCAAATCTATACTAACAAGGAATCTATTAATTATATTCCTAAGAGCTAAATATTTATAATTATACTAATTAATTACATATATTTTTATCCATAATAAAGGATAATTATGGAATATTATTAAGATATATCTATCTGATATAAAGAATCAGAAGTGATGTCAACTATAGAATTAAAACAAATGAGAAAGATTAAGAAATCTTCATAAGAGCTCCAAGTCTCACAACTAATCACGGTCCAATATCTCTTCATAGATTAAGAACAATGGTCATTCACATCTAGAAAAAAATTCTCCCCATACCAAAAACTATTTCACATACTCAAAATACCTTATTTATAGAAATATAAGAAAAACAAACTTGTAAAAAACAAAATGACAAACTAAAATAATCACAAGCCCAAGTAAAAACCGCAACGATATCCAAAAGAAATAAGATGACTCAAATATTGATCACGAAAAAAAATTCTATAATTTCCATCTGCACATAATCGAAAAGAGTTAGGCTAAGAACCGAATATGAAAATTGTGGATCTTTAACTATAAATACGGGGATCTAAGCTTTTTTTTCATTTCCTTCACTGCCCTTCTACCCAAGCTTAGCATAAAGGAAGCACCATAAGTTGAAACCTAAGGTGCCTGAGCACACCTACAGCGTCCCTCCCATATGATGTACGGCAGAAATAGCAACATTCAGAAGGAATAAAATAAACATGTGGACAAACTTAATGTTGTTTTCTAGAAAACAAAGAAAATTCAATAAGCGAACGAGGAATTCTTGTTGTTGTAAGCAGATATGGATATCATGCAAGAGGGGCATAAAAAAAAAATTCTGAAGAATTGGTTGCTTCATAAGCAAGCAGAAATACTTGGATGTCTTTGCTACTGAAGAATTCTTAGATGATTAGCTTCATTATGTGATAGGGAATAACAGAAAAACATTCAAATTGATAGTTCATACTTCATACACAAAATTAGGTCAAACTGACATAGTCAATAATGTACTTTCAAGCTATTTGCACGGCTAGCAGAATTTTTTGTATTCTTTAATCTAAATTTTTTTTCTTAACTAAGTTCTTTACAAGTATAAGCACCTTTCACTGTCAGTAAATTTAGAGGCTCAAATAGCTGAAAAGATGGAACCAAGCTGCAAGAATATGCTCATGACTGAAGTCAAGAAACCCTTTGCAATTTAGCATGTAATAAAAGAAAAAAATTTAAAATAAAATCAGCATACATAGATGCGTAAACACCCCAAACTCCCAATCTAAGAGAGAATAATATACTTACAGCTGTATACTGAACCAAGATCATTAGCTGCTGCATAACCTCTGCAGCTTGCTCTTTACATTGCTGTTGTGATGCGAGTTCAGAACCTAATCTAGAATTACTGAATGCTAGTTAATTGAATGGAAAACACCTGTGAACTCAAGATTCTTTAATATGTTCAGTGCATACTTTGCAAAGTAGCGATCCAAGTTGTGCCATTGGGGATCTTTACAGCGATTCCCAAATCGAACCACCTCTCCACAAAATACTTTCAACTCTTCCCTGATAAACAGAACAGAAAACAAAGCAAGTTCATGTTAGTATCAGAAGGTATACTCAATGAAAAAAGTGGCAATAATGAGTTTGTAACATTAATTTTCAGTCGGGAAGATTTTTTTTTTTTTTTTTCATTTTAGTGGGATAAAGGCTTGATGTTGTTGTTGTTGAGAAAGGTAGGGGTAGACCTAAAAAGACTTGGTTAGAAAATATTAGGAATGACCTTTCTTTATTAGATTTAAACGAGAATTTGACTTTTAATAGGACACAACGGAGAAAAAGGATTCATGTAGCCGACCCCACGTAGTGGGATAAAGGCTTGATGTTGTTGTTGTTGTTTGAGACTCGAAGAAAAGTCAGACTTCGGTATCCTTTGAAATAAATCTATCTGAATAACATAAATTAATTTTTGAACTCGCCAGTGAACCTTTTGTCAGTAGCAGCAATTCTTAGCAACTCATCCATGTCTTCGGATACCAAATTTTGAACTGCTTCAGAAGGAAGCACCACTCCCTTCAAGTTATTAGTATTTTCTTCTGAAAGTGAATGTAAAAGATTGGCGCCCTTTACAATTGTGTTTGCAACCTCAAAAGCCAGTATAGATATTTTATTTCCCTTTGTTGTTACCCTTGATGAAAAGCCACTGCTGGTATTCAAACTAGTCACGCTACTACTGATTGTGTCCAAAACCTCTACTGCCTTACCAAAACCTACACTACCAGCCCTGCCCAGAAGCAAACCTACTTCTGCAACCTGTTGAAAAGAAAAGGTTAGAAAGAGAACAATGCTAACCAGAAATTCATATGAAGTACTAATCTTCATTTTATGATCATGAGAATATTCCCAAAAAAAAAACAGTTAGAGAAACACATCTCAACAATCTCAAAGGTTTGATCAGATAAAAACAGGAGTAAAAAAAATTGTGATGCTCAAAATTTTGAGAAGCACTAATGCACTGAAAAAAGAAGCCAGTTGCAAGTACAATTAGCATGAACGGCAAAGAAAAATATTGAAGCTCATTAACCAATTACTTTGAGCCAGAAAGCAAATGTGGCTGTTCATACATAATTCACGGTACATAACTCCAAGAAATTTACTTTTCTGGGCATCATATCAGACATATGGTTCAAGAACTTCCATCTCCTAAGCTTTCTTTTAAACCAAAATATCATGAGACTCACTCAATACACAACTTACAAACAGATATGCTTTCTAGAACAAAAGAATGCATTGTCCTCATTACAGTGCTCATAATCCATTGCAGCCTGCCCACCTTCTTTAGTCAACCACAACACCTATAAGCCATTACATAGGCTTAAACACAACTTTTAGCTTCAAAAGACCCTTTTTTGAACCAAGATATCAATAGAACTATGCAGATTCACTGAATACTTACCTCTCAACAAAAAACCCACAATAAACTAATTAATGAAACCTTGTTTTCTTATAATGTCATCATCATTATAATCATTTCTTATCCTAACTATTTGAGGTTAACTTTATAAATCCTCATTTTTTATTCAGTTTTGCTAAATATTGTATAAGGTAAAAAAAACAATTATTCGCCAAATCATATGTTCAAAATTTAGAAGTTAGATTAGATTGAAATAAGATGCTACCAAGACATTTTGTCCTTATTTTACAATGACTTTATAAAACAGGCTTCTCATAGGCGTAACCGTGTAACCCCTTAGTTTAATTACAACTCTTGGTGATAAGAGGGAAATTTTGATTAAGGCTAATCATCACACTAAAAGTGCTTAGCATATGAAAACAACAATTTAAATTTTAAATTATGATAACTTTATCGCCATTAGCTTAAAACGTATGATAGAGGGAATGATGTTGAACCCAATCAAGATCTCATGGTTCAGTCGCCTCGGGTTGGCATAGACCATGGTCTACTTAATAGAGGTAGCTGACCCAACCTGGCCAAAAGATTCTTGTCGACAGTCATGGATTGCATCGTTCAAGGGGAACTTGTAAATATAGGGTTGATATTTATATAGGAGGATAATTTTAAGTCGACAGTAGCTAATAGAAGTTATGTACCATATGATTCACAACTCAAGAGGACCGAAGTCATTAGGGAACATCCAAGCTATTGCTCTAAACATAATATAATGATGTCATTTTGTGGCAAAGCTATCCGATCTAAGGCCCCAATTATAATTGTTACTTAATGATACCATTTGGAGCCAAAAACCACTCAATTAAAGGATGAATACCACATCTTTATTGGCATGAGATATTTTGATAGCAATCTTTTTGACACACCTGATGTGACATTAGCTATTTGTGATCTAAAGTTAATCTTAAATTTATCACCCTCGATAAACAGTAACAGAGGGAGATTAGTTGTTGCTTTAAACTTTCGGACGATAGATACCATTAGAATATTTCTTTTCTTTCTTTTTTGGTATTTTCTATTTTGCTTTTTTGTATTCTTTATTATTTTTACAGCAAATTGAATTCATAATAATTTATTTTGGATTTTGAGGGTAAGTTGTAAGTATGGATAAATGAAACATCAAAATTTAAATAGACTATAAGCTGCAATAAAATGCTTGGTCACCATAGTTATGGCATTACATCCATTCACAAAGATAGCCAAAACTATATCACTTTAACGACATCAGGATTTTTAATTATTTCTATCCAACATTTTGATGCAACCACTGAGTATTTATAACTAATGCACGAAACCTATAGAATACAATGCAATTCACATTCCATGCCTCAGCATGGACATATTGATAAGAACTCTCAGTAAAGATGCTAAGATCCTGGCATTTTGACACCCTGTAAGTAATTTAAATGCATGTCCTAACTCACTTTATGATACATTCTTCCAACTATAAAATCATTCAAATTTTTCTAACACCCCACCCCATTTTGAAACTCGGAAAATTGTATTACCTCAAAGCATACACTTCAAGATACTAGAAAACTTATAGTCTAAATCATTTAATCATGGGATAGCTTCATCTTTAACTATTCAAATCACTTAATTTTGTAAGACATATGAATGTCAGCTTCAGGTACAGAAACCAAAAACGTTGTGAGGCTGTAACCAAATCTTTTTTTTTTTTTCCATTTCTTAAGAAACTTTGCAGCCTTTTTAAGAGACACTTACAGATAAAAACATGATTTTGTAAACAAAATCTTTGTTGGAAGACCTCTATAAACATGGTTAACACAGCATGATGACTCAAGATGCATTTAAGAGCAACCATCGTTAAGCATACTGAAGTAAAATTATTAATAAATTGCTAATCAGCATATTTAACCAACTATATTTTGTTAAGGTCAATATCCATAAAAGTATTATTATCACTTAGCCATGCTTGGTTGCACCACTCTGAAAATTTGGACAACTCTTCTAATCTAAAACCAATGTCTACTAGCTCATAGCAGAAGCTTCGGTACTCAGGACTATAGATATAAAGGTTATCTTAAACTCTTTTTTTTTTTTTCGTTCTAATAATTCTCCAGGTGGAAAGCTTAAGTGACTTAGGCTTCATTTGGGGGACGACTTTCATATTGCTTTTTAAAATAACTTTCTAGTAAAAAATTTCAAATTCAAGAACTTTTTGTATAAGAAGTTGTTTTAAAAAGCAAGAAAAAAGCTGTCCCACGAAGCCTTAAACATTTTGCTTTCAGTTCTAATGAAAAAGAATAGTGAGTTACCCGCTCTGTCGTTCAAACCATAAGGTCACCTTAGCTAAAACAAAATCCAGCTCGCTTTGAAATTTGATTCTAAAAGATTTTAACTGGTCAATAGCTATCAACAGAGACGGGCTGGGTAGTATACATGATCTGCAGGTAAATCGGATTCCTTTGAACATAGTTTACAGATAAAATAAAATAAAAATCTTACTCAAATGGTGCCAAAATTGCTTATTGGAACACCAACGCCTCTTCTCATAAATTACAATAGAAGAACATGGTATGCCGGTATAAATTCCATCAGTCATAACGCAGCTAGTAAAATTGCTCGGTGTAAGCAAATAGAAAAATAAAATATGCCTGGAAGAACTTGCCTTTTGTGTTCCAGATTTTCCTCCATAGGACCCCTTCCACTTAGTTGACCAAGATTTTTCTGAAAGAACTCTAGATAAAGCATGATGCCTTGGTGCGGGAGTTCCATTCCTAATGCGACCAAAATTAGGAGACATCCCCTCTGAAAATGAGAAGGATTGCTCGAGGCTCCGCTTCTCCGGAACACCACCTACTAGTAAAGCCTTCGAGTTACCGTAAGACTTCAACTTAGAAGGTGAGGATACCCTCGCATCATCCTTGCAACCAACATTAATCTTAATATGACTAGCCGAAAAGTCCACTGCCGAACCCTTGGAACAAATTGCGCCCATTACAGTTAACCCCTGAAACGCCCTACCAGCGCATTTTCTCCCTTTCCATGTATCATAAAATCCAGATAAAAACTCAAAGATTGGATAGAAACAGAGGGTCCCAATTCCTGTTTGCTGAAGAGGACCAGAAGTTGTAAAATTGGAGCAGAAAAGTCAACTACATCGATGGGCAAACACTGTAAAATTTCCCAAAATTGATCAATAGAAAAAGAAATAATTTGAAAACTGAAGCAGTGAACAGATAAAAAGGTTTGTCAATACCAACCCGTCAACGCGGAAAGTAGAATGAGTTTACTGAAGCGACGAGGAATCAGATCTGACACAATAGACAGAAGAAGCAACATGCAACTACAGTAAAACTGTGCCCAGTTAGAGAGGAGCGCGAGGAAGAATCCGGGCTGAAAGAGATCGACCGACGGAGCGATAAGCAGCCTTTCTCCTCTGCTAGAGGAGATCCAGGACGTAAGAAGAATTTGGTTTTTCCAGCAGCTGAGCAAGGAGTCTACCCATTGGAAGAAATATAAGCGGGTCAGACGCATAGATGGGGAATAGGTCAAACCCAGGCTCACTCGTTCCGCTTGTTTCTCTCTCCTCAGTCTGTTTCTTCTCTTCTCTTTCCTCAGTCGTCGTATTTCCTGTTTCGGTTTCATAGACGATAGGTCCATCTAGGGTTCCCAATGATGCTCGCCGGCAATAAAAGGCTCTCCTTGCGGGTGTAGATCAGGGTGCCAGACGGGTGAGCGTGCCAGCGCGTGATCGGGTGCCGAATGCGGCGACGAGATGACCCAATTCTGAATTGGGTCACTTAGGGGTGTCAATTTTTGACCCAACCCGAACACAGGTCGAACCCAACCCGGAAAAATCCGGTTTCGGTTCGACCCATTTGTGAAACGGGAAAAATGGGTCGGGTTCGGGTTGACCGTATAAAGTCGGGTTAATTCGGATTCGACATGAACCCGACCCGCTGACCCGATTTGACACCCCTACCAATTCTATATATATATATTAGTTTAAATTATTATTATTAAAACATTATCATCCCAACCATTATTATATGAAGTATTAAACATAACAACTCTTTATTGATTTGTTCTTTTGTGGATCAATTTTAATAAAATAATAATTATTATATGGGGTTGGTTTGACTTTCAAATTCTTATATCTTCTTTGAGATATATCAGCTTGTAGTTTGTACTTCAATTTTTTATGAAAATTTTGTGTTATGATGTTTTGAAAATAAATAGTCACAAGCCATGATAGACTAAGGGTCTGGGTGGGACAGCTTTTTTGTCGCTTTAGTTTTTCAGACAATAATCATAATTTTATTTAACTATTACTTTACTTATATTTTTTCTCAGTTTTTATAGAAATTATTTGTGGTAAAAATTTATTTTCTAGAATTATAGCAGTGGATTGTTTTGTCCATAACAGCTTTACAATAAATCTTATAAAACGTAACTTTTATGTTTCGTTTCTGATAGTCTTCTTACTGGTTTATTTTTTTAGACCATAGATGCAATTTGTGTTTGGTCATTATTTTTTTAATGTTTCATAAAAATTTTTATACTAAAGTTGTTTTCTATATCAGCTTTGAAAAAAAGTTAATTTTCTTTCAATAATTTTACAAATTGCATATGTCAATAAAGTTAATTTTACAAATTGCTGTGACCACATATGCAATTACTAAATACTTCAAGAAGTTGGCTTCCAAATTTTTATTTTTTGGAGACTCTTTGGCTGGTAGATAATTGAATAAAGACTATTTGATCGAGCGCTGCAGTAATTAAATAGATTTGAACGGGACAGCCAAGTGGCCAATTACGTCTACAAAGAAAATTATCCACACAAAACTGTGGCTAATAAGACATACGCTTCTGTTCATTTAGATTGTTCAATCATTCAACACATCTGAACACGACGCTCCTGAGCGCCATTTGGCATGTGATGGCTCAGCCATGATATTATTATTTATTTATACATTAAGTTATACTTCAATAGGTTGCAAAAAAAAATTCAGACTTAATTTTTATGCGTTAAATAAGGTGGGATTTGTACGAGGAGATATGTACCGTTAAATGCGCCAAAAAATCAATTCAAATCAAGTTACTCAGTTCAAATTAACACAACTTTGATTCTCGGTTTCAGTTCAAAAGAAATTGATTAGTCTACAAATGAACTCATCATAAGCAAGTGACTATAATCTATGAATTTGTTTGTCCCAAGCAAGAGAGTACGACATATTTGGTCGCAGTGGCGGAGCAAGAAATTTTATTTGGGGGGCAAAATTAAAATAGTTATGTTTGTCGTCTTATCTGGAAGGTTGGAATACGTTAAACTAGTTTTGTTTGTCGTCTCATTATCAGAGCCAAGAGAAGCTGTAAGATCAAAATTAAGAATGCAAATAACATGATCCTAAGAGCTTAGAATACATAAATATCTACCACGGACGTTCTTGGAGGAGAGAGAGAAGCGAAAGAGAAAATGAAAGTCATGCTCAAGGTGGTGAGTCGCGAACAAGAGAGGAGCAAATGGGAAAACAAACTATTGATGTTTTTCATGTGTCCTGATATATCATCAACAAATTATCTTGATCGGACACGAATCTTGAGGCAAAAATCAAGCTAGAAACTTCAAAAATTAAATATGGGATCATTTGAACTCCGATTTCAGCAAACTTACAGTCAAATTGATCGTCTCGGAAATACGAACCCAATGACACCAAATTCAACTCAATCCGAGCCCAAATGGGTCCAAATCAAGGACCCGAAGCGCTATTGGAAAGTTCAAGCCACAATTTGGGTTACCAAACGATTTCCAAACATAACGCGCTTATAGTCGCATCGAGCGGCTCGATGAGACAAATTCAACGAGCCCAAACCTTCAGATGTCTTACGAATGGTACATGATCAAGGGATTTAATATCGGCCGTCCATCCAACCACTCCCCATTTACCCTTGATCTCCAACCTATATACGGGCCATGTCACTCCAGAAATCTATAAATAGACCCCTCATTTCTCTTGAGGGGGGACCAAGCAAGAAGAAGAAGAGAAGAAGGAGAAGAAGATTAGGAGGGAGCCGCCGGAATTCAGCCCGACTTCCAAACGACTCCATAATTCTGCCTGACTTCCGATCAAACAACGTCGGAATTTCGCCCGACCTCCAACTGACACGGGAATTCCACCCGACCTCCAAGTGACACCAAAGTTTCACCCGAACTCCAAGTGACGTCGGAATTCCACCCGACCTCTAAGTGACCCCGGAATTCCACCAGACCTCCAAGTGACGCTGGAGTTTTACCCAAACTCCAAGTGATGCTGGAGTTTCATCTGAACTCCAAGTGACGTCAGAGTTCTGCCCGAATACCATCTAACGCCAGAGTTATCATCGGTCGTCGATTGATGTCAGACTTCTACCCGACTCCAGACCTCCTCTCATCGCCAAGTTTCTACCCAACACCGGGCTTCTATCTATTATCGGCCTTTTGTCGGACATCTATCTAATGATGAATTTCAGCACATTGTTGGATTTATACATGACGCCATCCATCTGACCTTCATCGTCAGATAACAGTCCTTCCGACCTCTGTCGCCGGCTACTATGTTCCTTCTAACTCATGTCGCCCACCGAATACGGTCCTTTCGACCTCTGTCGTCCGCCGACTATGGTCCTTCTGATTTACGTCGTCCACCAACTACAATCCTTCCGAACTCAATCGCTTGCCGACTACGGTCCCTCTGACTTATGTCAACCACCGACTACATTCCTTCTGACCTCCATCGCCTGCCGACTACGGTTCTTCCGACTTATATCGACCACAGACTATAATCCTTCCAACCTCCATCGTCCACCGACTACGATCCTTCCGACTTACGTTGTCCACCAACTACAGTCCTTCAGACTAAACAAACACATTAGCAGTGATCCTTTGTATTCTCATTATGTAATGTACTCCATAAAATGTACATCAAGTGATGACCTTCCACCAAGGAATGGCCTCATTTGTAATCAACTGCAATACTAGTGGATTCATTCAAACTAAGCTAAGCCCCATAGCTTTTCCCCCTTATTCAGGGGTTTTTTACGTAAAAATCTTGGTGTCTCATAAATGTTACTCTCTCTATTATTTAATTGCGTGCCAAATTTTCATATAATGCTAAGATGTTAAATTATATATTTCTTTACCACCGTGAATACTCCGGGACACAACATGTCCAAAAAAATATATTTGCAGCCTCTTTGCATTAATAAATAACTTTAGAAGGAAGAATTATAAAAATTAGAGCAATTTTCTTGTTAATGAGCTTGTTGCTCTATTAAGCCACTAAAATAATCAGATTTAACCCCCTTTAGGCTTTCAAATTTAGCTTTAAGCCCCTTTAAGACACTAAAACAATCAAATTAATAAATAACTTTAAGAACTATTTTACCCCATTAGTCTTTCTCTCTCTACAGCTAAAGCATTACTTGGCTTAGGTAGAAGGTGGATTTAAGACTTGAAATGGAAAAAGCCTGTAACAAATAAAATTAAAGGTGACAAGGGTTGTCCATAGGATGTATATTTTCCTTCTAAGTGATTTTTATTTTATTTTATTTTTTTGCCCCCGCCCCACCCCCCCCCCACACACACACACACATGTTTCGTCAGCCCTAACAACTACTCAAGTGGGCAACTTCTTTCATATAGGAAACTATTGATCAACTATTCTGCTTCGTCCACCTATCCACCTAGACATGTCAAGTCTGCGACTTCTTATTAGCTTGGCTAGCAACTTCTACCAGTTTAATATTCAAATTAGGCTACACAATATTTATACTTTTCTCTTATTTGTTGCATGTCATGATTTAAATGAGAATTTAAATCTTAACAGAAAGCAATAAAGAAAAATGATTCATGTAGCTGACCCCACGAAGTGGTATAAATGCTTGATTTTGTTGTATTATTTTTCATATAGTTATGCATGTAATCAATCATGCAACACTTATGCCCCGACCTAAATATATAAATAAGGGGGTCATGAGGTGAGCTTCTCACTCTACAATTCTTTCACTCTTCTATTTCTTTGTTTTCTTTAAGCTCAATATCTACATATTAAACTAGAAGATGAGTACTTCATGAAATTGAGCAACAAAATAGAGATGGAGAAGCATCTTTGAGAGCAGCAAAGAATTTGTCATTGTCAGGTAACTTGTTGAGTTTGAAAAGATAATAATGAGAATAATATAGGGAGCACTGTAAAGAATTTCAAGAGCCACTCATAGGGTACGTTGCCATCAAAATCTTATGATTATGTTGTAAGGAGTAGAAAACTCTCTAGAGCTAGAGAATTGACCTCTATTCTAGTGGCTGATGAGACTTACTACCCAAACAATGAATCAACCTCAACTCTTTATCAAAAAAGAAAGGCTAATTGGCAAAACAAAATTATTGTTGACAAATGCTTTCTTAAGGGAGATTTTTTAGGCTAAATAGCATAGTTCAAGATTACTTGAGATTGTATAAGGCAAAGATGGATCCAATTGATAATGTCACATATTTTGAGTCAATCGTCTCATCTATCAGCAACTATGATGGTTCCACTTTCTATGATTATTTCATTCACCAAGTTCATAAGGATGCAAAAAGGCCATTGAAGAATTTGCTAACCTTCTTCAAACTGATCCAAGAATCAAGTGAGTTTTTGATGTCACGCATCAGAATCTAATTTGAAAGAATTATTTTTTTATCTTTTAATTTACACAATCAGAGCAACATAATTTTCTTTATCAATATAAATAACAACGAAAATAAAATTATCGATCAAAACATCAATATATACATCTATATTCATTTTTTAAAAATTATGCACATTACTTATGATCTATATAATCATAACATATCTATCATATTTTGAGTATAAAATAATAGCTACTAACTGAAAGAAACAAGCTAATAGTAAACCTGAAGAATCCTGATCAGTCTCACATTCTTGATCATCTGTCGTGACATTAAAATATTTAAACAACATAAAATAAGCTAAAAAAATCTAGCAGGACACCAAAACTTACAATTGAATTCGAAACATGAAAAAGGAGTAATGTGCTTGTCAGCGATCAAATTATAGCAATAGCATTCATATTATCATTGAATCGGTGCATAAAGAGTAAAACTCACATGTAATAGTAATAAAGTCTATAAAGAATCAAAATAATATTATATGAAAGCGAGTACACCAATAAAGTAAAGAAACTAATAAACTAGTATGGATATTGAATCAATAATGTAGTATAAGGTGCAAACAACCTGAGTCGAGCTCGACTAACGAGCTAAATATCGAGCTGAAACTAGATCTTAAACTCGAGTCGAGCTCAAAAGACGAGCTTGGCTCATGCCACTGAAAATAGCTCATCGAGCAACTCAATTACTATCTTCGAGCTCCGATTTCACTACCGCAGCTCGCCCTCGATTCTGCCCCACGACTCCACCTTATGCATCAAAGCCCGTGTCCGAGCCTACCCCATGATTTCGCCATCCCAGCCTGCCTACCCCCCTACATCATCGCCCGATCCTGCATTCCAGCCCTCCTTCTGTGAACGAACCTCCTTTCACGTCGTGATCTTGCCTTGTGCAGTTCCACCATTCAGATTCCACTCGAGCCACTCAACAAGTTATCGAGCCGAGCTTAATCAAGAACTAACTCAAGCTTAATATGTCAACTAGCTCAAAATTTTGGTCACGCTAGAAACTCGATAAGCTTGACTCACTAGCTCATTAATGAGTCAAGCGCGTGCCGGCTCGCGAGTCTGCTTGACTCTGTTCTACCCCTAATATAATCATCGTATCAATACTATCATTCAGTAAAGAAATTGAGTAAAGCGATAGCATATTACTATTTTTTGAGCCAAAATGTCGGGTGTCCAAGCATCTCATCGGTGATACAGTACCAGATTCTAAATAGTGACATTGCAGTGCCATGGGTTCTAGAATTTAAAAAAAAAAAAAAAAAGAACTAGCACCTAAGCTAGGTGGTAGCGCCGAAGCACTATGCCATTATTTGTAATTTAATATATTTTAAAACCACTATTCTAACTCATTCGAGCGTCGCTTGAAACCAAAGTAGAGAGAGGGTTTATAGAGAAAGTAACTCTAATTAGAGCCGATTGAGGTTGTTTTTAGTTGGTAGACTAGTTGAAAAAATTATCTAGATCGAGATATGTCACATTATGTCTGTCTCATTATGTCTGTCCCATTTTTTTTTTTAATTTGATATTTTTTTATCTTATTAAATTTCTATTTCTGCTACCCAAAAACATTGATAACTTTGAACTAGTTAAACCAATACAGGAAAATGACTCATTGTAACGCAAAAAATTGATAGAAATTTCATTTTTCCATCGAATTTCTAGCGTTTTTAAGAACGTCGTTAAAAATTTCCAACGGAATATTTTCGATGGAAATGTTTCCAACATACGTTCCAGCGCAATTCCGACAAAAAAATGTTGGAAATACGCCGTCTTTGTTGGACGGATTCCAATGTTACATTCACTGGTAATTCTAGCATAATGTTGCGCCGGTAGTGTCGACGGGTATTCCGTCGTTAACTGCACCGGACAATTACCTACAAGTACTACCAATGAATAATGCGTCGGAAATTCCTGTGCAAATGGTGCACCGGAAAAGCGATAAAGTATTCGTCATATCGTCGTTTCCAATGGAATATCCGCCATAAAGCTATAACAATAACAAAAAAATAGCTTTTTCCTCTCATGAATCTATTTTCTACAATACAACATGCATAGAATAATTGAACAACATCACATTTATTAAAACATTGAACAACATCACCAAATATAAAACATTGAACATCACCAAATATTCATAGCCATACATTCCAAATATTGAATAATCAACCAAATAATTTAAAATAAAGTTAGATAGTTTGTTCGTTTAAAAGTACATAAATGTCCAAAAATAAATAAGTACATATGAAGTTGAAAAAACTAAACCACATCTCATCTGAATTTGTCAAATCGTCCTTTTTTGAAGTTGTCTCATTTCTATTGAATTGCTCCCTCATTTTCCGCATGTTATCCAATAACTGATTGTGTTTCATCTGCATCTACGTCTACATCTGCACTTGCCAGTCAGCTTGTGATTTTCTTACTTGCTCTAGCTCAGCTTGAAGAGCAGCTACTTATTGGCTATATAAGGACTCATGGGAACTTGATGGGAAGCTGGAGCAACCAGAGGTCATCCTCTCGTATGCATGAGCTTGCGGGCCTAAACCATAAAGAGTTTTCACCAAAGTATGAGGGGAATTTTATATCTCACATTACTTGCTATAGCAAACATCAACTCCCTCTAAATTCTAACCACATCTTGTACACATCAATTCCCTCTCAAATCTCACTGCGTGTATTCATCTACTTTAGCCATCCAATATGAAATATACTTAAATCCATACACCATGATACAATCTATTACTAATATTTACATAAATAATCCAACAAAAAAATAAAATATTACGATGGATTTTTGGCAAAAGAGCGGCGAACGTCGGTGATTGAGGCGTTGAACGTCGACAAACTTATTAGAAGTCCGTTGGGAGATGGGTCGGTGTCGACAATAGCGGCGTTCGGCTGAGGCGAAGGAGGCAAGAGATGCGAATGAACAAAATGATAAGGAAGATGAGCTCGGGGAGGAAAATAGGGCTTTCTCCGTCGAATTTTCTGGCGGTTAATACGCCAATATTTTTACCGTTGCATATTTTGAAGGAAAAGTTTCAATGAGTTTAAGTAGGTCGGTGAAGTTTCCGTCGAATTGTACGTCGAAAATTTACAGCGAAAATTACGCCTAACTTAACTGCTTATCTTATAAATTATGGCGGAAAGGACGATGGATCATTCTCTCGAAAAGAACCGCGACTTTTACGTCGAAACTATAGTTGTTATGTCATCGTCGAATTTTCACCAGTTCACACGTCGTTATTACCGGTGTATTTTATTCCGCCAGAAGCTCCGAGAGTAATCGAATGTTTTCCTGCAGTGAATTTTCATCGAGCAACTTTTTATAGGTTATAAAGATCAAAATTTTAAACATATTGAGTATTTTTAAAATAAATTATGCCATGTACACCTTTTTAATTTAACAGAAATTAATCTGGACTCTAAAAAATAGTGTGGTACTATATTTAAAGTTTTGAAATTATGTTTTACACAATTATTAGTAATTTGATAATGTTTTGAAAATGTGCATTTTTACTTGGTAGATAATCTAGTAAAAGCATATTGTTATTAAAAGCATTGAGAATGGAAAAAAGTATGGGATTGGGTAATAGTTGGTCGCTTTTGCGTTTATTATAATGAGTATAAAACACAAGTAAATAATAGTTGAGTTGTTGGTTTAAAATTGATTGACATGTACAAGATGCTAGGATGACAAAATTTTCTTTAAAAATTGTGGTTGAGTGTTATCCTCTAATTATTCACATTATATAATGATTAAGAGTTATAAAAAGTTATTATTGTGCTAGCGAGTATAGAATGATGGCTCTAATGACTGAGCCAACAAGTTTTACTGCAATATATTGATACTGAAAAACATCATAATAGTCAAAATTCTTTGTTGAATAAATGCATCTTAGTGATTTACCAATATTGTGTGATTTTACCATAGTGATAGTGCATTAATTTATTATTATTTTCACTAGATTTAGTGGTACAGATACGAATATCAATATTTTTATTGATACTACTACTAATTCAATGTTATTATTATTGTTATTGATTCATTGTAATAATTATTGATATTAAGCATGTAACATACTAATCATGTAATTAAAATATCGATATGATACTAATATAGACTAACAGGATAGTATGTGTACATCATCATAAGATTTTACTACATTGATATGAGTTCGATAATTCTTTATCAATGTTTTGGCTTTACCGCTTCATGCAACCACATTATTAATTGATGGTTCTAATACGATAGCAGATTTATTGATTCAACATTCATACTAATTTATTGATTTCCTCACTTTCCTGATTTAATGACTCTCATATTGTATTGTTTACTAATTATACTATTATTACATGTGAGTTTTACTGTTTATACACTGATTTTCAATCATATAACTATTACTGTTATGAATTGTCTAACAACATATTGCTAATTCTTTAACATGCTTTGTATTTAATGATAGGATTTTAGTGACATGTTATGTTATTTAACTCATTGTATGTAATTTAAATGATTTTTAGTAAAGGAAGAGGTTCATGAACGTGAGACTAATAAGGATTCATCATATTCAATTTCTTTTTTATTTTAGTTATCCTTTTGTACTCATAAATGGAAGAATATTTTGTGATTATATAATTCATGAGTATTGTTATGATTTTGATTAATATAATTTATTTTTATTGATATATGATTTTGTTATTGATAAATCAAATTAAATAGGTCTAATTATTATTTAATAAAAAATAAAAGAAAAAAATTATTCCAAATTAGATTATAAGACGTGACAAAAAAACAAATCACTATTCATGTTTGCTCAAGTAGAGGAAAAGGTAAGGAGACAAATCAATATTGTTGCCTTTAAGTGGAAGGAAGAGGGGAAAAAACTTCTTCGTGGATGACTGTGAGCAAAAAACTAAGAGGGAATTAAAATATTTTGGCAGGCGCGAGGAAAGAACTGACTGGAACTAGTAGCCCTTATTTTATTCCTCTCTAAATTGAAAGTAGATGTGGAGAAAACGTGACATAGCACTAGATGCCGCATGCAAAGATTTTGACAGATGGCGTCGCATTTAGGGTGAACCAGGTAGGAGTGTGGGTTAGAGGTCAACGTGTCTAATTTATCAGTAGACAGTAACTGATCAACTAGTCTAATTCAAGGCTGAGCTAGTTATTACCCATGATCACCTTCACCTTCATCTTAATAATTGGAGTCAGCCAATTATATCATCTATCGCATAAACAATGAAATGATAAAGACTTAGATTTTATTTGAGATAGCTTTTGTACTGGTTTTGAAAATACTTTCTAGTACAAAATTTTCAAATTAAAGAAATTTTTATACTTAAAAATTATTTTAAAAAGCAAGAAGAAAATAATTTCAAACAAAGACTTAATCTATTTGGTTACTGACCCACTCCTTCGCAACACCTTTCAATTAGGATTTGCTTACATTTGGCGGTCATACAAACTTCCTTCCTTTCATTTTGTAGAAAACTGTCATATTTTATTGAAAGATTAGCATCTTAAAAATAGCTTGCAGGCCTCAGAAAAAATCAAAATATCATTTAAAAACATATTAAATAGCACAAATGACGAAAGATGCCATGAATAAATTTAACGCCTAAGTAGCTCGTGAACTTAGCGGCTTTAACAGGTTCTACTAAAGAATCCACAACTTATTTTATAGTGGATCTTACTTATCAGAGCAACAAAAATTATATGTAATAATAATAAAAGGAGTAATTTTGATGAGGAGCTTGAAAAGCCGTTGTCTGGTCAGGCTTTTGTTTTTAATCAAACCTGGGCCTTATCGTATAGTTAATAGTTATCTTTAACATCACTTACAACGACGCATTGGCAATGACAAGCTTGAATGTAAAACAAAATACGCACAAGTTGCTATGAACGGCTATTACCAACAGCATATAAGACAAAATAATTAAATTTACTTTCACCTCCCATATACAAACCTAGCGAGGCAGATCCTGACAAGAATGGAAGCTTCCAAACCCAGCCCATCAGAAGAAGCAGAACTGCTTGAAGGGCTACTCATGAATAAACATATCGAATACTTACAGTCCCCTTATTTGCCTGATTTGAAACACAAGGCAAGCCTCTCCCAGAAGGCACATCTTTGTTGTTTGCAATAGATCGCCCATTCTGCGTATCATAATTCAGATCCATCCAATTCCAGATCGATAAAACGATCATTGTAAAACTCAAAATTGACCTTGCAGCTTTAAAATATAGTGAAACCGCTTGAGTCAACTTTGACCTGAGTGATTACAGCAGAATTTTCGTACTTGCTTCTTTCATGTTTTTCCTTCGTAACTCAAGTGATTCAACTTTAAATTCATGGAATAATTTGTACTACAGAAATATGAAATTCAAAGATATATCACTCAGCATCACAAAATTTTGAAGCACCTTTTTAACTTGTTGTTTTTTCAGTCATGTTTCTTGACTATTAATCATTTTATGCAGAAGTGATGCTTTGTTGAGAAATTTGATGACTTTATATTCCGGATTACTTCTAGGATTGTTATTGATGAAGCGCATTTGTATAAGCCAGTGGGGACATGGATTTTAGACAGATTATCAGGTGCGATAGAACAATTAATTTTTTAAAATTGAGAATTGTAGAAGATATAATCATTGATTTGAATTTGAACTGTTCAGGGACTTGGAATTTTGAAGCAGAAGTATCCCAATACCCGTTGCTAGCTTTAACAGCTACTGCCAACAGCAAGTGTGAAGGAAGATGATCGTGCAGGCTCTAGGCCTCGCAAACTGCATTGTTTTCAGACAAGTTTCAATCGCTCAAACCTATGGTGATGACGATGGGTTGCTTCAAAATTTCCCTGTACAATTATTTTCTGCTAAATTTTCAGGTATTCGTGGTCCCAGCCAGAAAATGATGGATGAATGAAAATATCAACGGACAATCATTTGACATGATGCGGAATCATTATGCTTGTCAAGAATGGATTGTGGAGAAAGTGGGCTGAAAAGTTGCAGGTTTTCTTTCTTAAGCATAAAATTCTCAGAAAATTGAAACACACTAATTATTAATTTTTATTATGATTCTGATCTCGCCTCTATTAATTTTCTGGATGGGATTCGCTAGTGGTTTATTTTATGTAGGTATTATCTACGTAGTAATATGGGAATATTCATATATGATTTTTTCTTCTATGATTGTTATTGGCCTTAAATCTCATATGAAAAGTATTAGGAGAACTGAGTTGATCTAACATTTGGTCTTTTTAATAGGAATGCGGACACAAAGCATCTTTTCTATCATGTAGTATGGATCCCCAACAGAGAGCCTTTGTTCAAAACAAGGAGTAAAGATGAATATAACATAATATGTGCCACTGTAGCCTTTGCATGGGTATTCCTTCTTCATTTATGATCTGTCAACTGGTCAATCGGGCATGATATGATATCCTAGCATTTTTTTTCAGGTATTAACAAACTGATGTTAGGTTCGTGATTCATCATTCTTACCTAAATCTATAGACAGGTTATCATCAGGTGAGTTTTTGGTGTATTTACATTATTTTCTGCTGTCAAATACAGATTATTTGTTTGCGATATTGATGCTAATCAGTAGTTGTGGG
>NW_021318999.1:154071-174674 GCF_001605985.2 Dendrobium catenatum | reverse complement strand
AAAGCTCGGAATTCATGCAGGAGTTCAATTACAAATTTCGGGTGGATGAATTTGGTTATATGATTTATCTTGATTGTGCAGCAGTTTGAGTTTATGAAATGATCTCAAGCGTCCAACAGACTCCACTGTGCCATTCACATGCAGACAAACACTTCCTTCTATATATGTGCTTTCATCAGATGAAGCGCATCATTTCCATCTTGCTAATCGTATTGAACTGAGATCAACATGTTTGCTCAAGAAAAATAGCGTTTCGGCAGGAATACCGCTTTGCAAACTTAGAATTTCATTCTCCGTAATGCATATTATAGTTTAATAAACTAGATTTTCTCCGAAGATTGTATCAGGATTGATTTAGATCTTGGTCCTTACTACCTAAGAGCACAAGTCCTCATAGTTAATTATCCCTCTTATTGCGTAAGAGAAAACTCTCGATTAAGGAAGAATCACTCTAGCGTAGCTAAGGAAGCTTAAGTTTTATTCTCGTTTGTTGGGGGATGGCGGTAGACACAATCAAGATTCTATGGTTCCGTCATCCCAAGAATATTGTAAATATCAATCTACCAATGCTAACAAATCATCGGTTGTAGTGTCCAGTGAATCTAATTAGCAACCATAGATTGCATTCTCTGAGGGATCCCGAGTAGACTGAGGTGGTTAGAGGTTTGTTTTTATTTGTTTATTCAAGTTTGGGGTTTATGAATCCTTTTAGGAGTTGCCCAGGGTTGGATTTAGTTTGGAGCTTACAGTTTCAATTGAAAGTTGCCCGGTGATTTGATTTAAGATGGGGCTTACGAGCTCCACCTGGGAGTTTCCCATGTGTTTGATTTACTGCGGGGCTTACCACTTCACTTAGGAGTTGCTCGTTTGCTTAATTTGGTTCGGGGCATACGGTTCTACTTAGGAGTTGCCCATTTGTTAAATTTGGTTTAGAGCCTACAACTCTACTTAAGAGTTGCTCATATGTTTGATTTGGTTCAAGGCTTACAACTCCACTTAGGAATTGCCCGTATGTTTGACTTGGTTCGGGGCTAATGAATCCATTTATAAGTTGTCCCTATGTTTAATTTAGGTCGGGGATTATATTTCCATTTAGAAGTTGCCATTAGGTTTGGCTTAGGGTGGTTTTAGCAGCAGATACTTAGCTTTGCACTTGTCTACTACCTCATCACTAGTGTTTTTTTTTTAATTGATTACGTAATTAGGTAATTAATTAAATGAGATTTTTTTAAATTTTATTTTAAATTGATTAACTAATTAATTAAAATGAGTTTTTAACTTTTATTATTTTAAATTGATTAATTAACTAATTAAAAATAAGATTATTGATTTATTAATTATTTATTCAATTAATTAAGTGATGTTTTATTTTTATTCTAAATTAATTTTAATTTATTTTTTAATTACTTAATTAATTATTTAATTGATTAAATGTTGATTAAATGAGATTTTAAATTAATGAATTAATTATTTGAAAAATATAATATAATTCTCAAATTATTCTCTGATAGCTCCAAAAGTAAATTTGACAACCTTCCGGCATCCCCGCCTCGCGAGAAGTTGGGACGGCATTTGTCGTGTGTACTTCCCGCCTAAATCAAAGATAAACGGTGCGAGGCCCTCAATTTTCAAATTCATCCCACCCGGATCAAAGATCATCGGCGTGAGGCCTTCTATTATAAAATTCATCCTGCCTTGATCAAATATCAAGGCTACCAATTGAAGTACTTCAAATTAGCCAGTTTCTCGAGGGACCGGACATTAAGACATACTCTTCGACCCGGGACTTCAAATAAAAAAAAAAATCTGCCCGAATCAAAGATCAACCACACAGGTCTTAAAATTAAAAATCTTATCGCCCATATCAAAGATCAATGGGGGAGGAACTTCGAAGTAAAACAAAAATCATGCTCGGATCAAAGTTCAACGGCGCAAATCTTCAAATTGAAATTATTCTCACTCACATCATAGATCAATGGCACGGGGTCTTCAAATTTAAATGTATGTTTACTAAAAACAAAACTCTATTTAATTTATTTTACGGTTTAAACTAATGCTGTTGATCAACCTATGTGAAATAGAGGAAAAATAAACAGTGCTTTCAACTTAAACCAATGCCTTCTATCTTGAACTAAAATCGGGAGAGGACAGGTTTCATTTTAAGTGAATAGGGATGAATAGTTGAGCTAGTTTATGCACAGGAAGCAAACAAGATTGGGGCAAGCAAACAGAAGAAGCACACATACTGAAGCAATAAACACAGGAATTCGCTCAGGAGGCAGAAGATGTGTTGGTCATGTGTAGAAGCGGGAGTGCCGCACGGACGTGAACATGCGCGGATAGAGGCATGGGTAGTAGGCTTTTATGCGCGAGTTGGAGACTTTTTCACCCACGTTGGAGGCGACGGGCTAGAACGGAATCAGAAGGCGGCGTGGGTGTGAGTAATTAGGCTAATCGCAAGTCGGGCGCGGGTGTTTCATCTGTTGGGCGCGATCGGACGAACGGAGGCAGGGGTTCACGTAGGCGTGGGTAGTCGGGCTGATCAGGCGGAGCGGGTAGGTGCCACGTGGGGTAATGTTCAGGAAGTGTAAAGATGAGAGCCAGAAAGTGGAATTTTTATTAGGTCGGGTTTTTGACCTAACTCTACAATCGAAGGCAGTAAAATGGTGATATGTGCTCTTACTCTTTACCGAGCGGCCCTGACGACCCGACTCGGACCCGGCCCGGGATTGCTATATATTGACTGATTTGTGCAGACTAGGGTTTTGCAATGTATTGCTCGATATTGCTCGGCAATAACGATAAATATCATTCTGTGAAGACCAATACCGAGCAATATCCCGGTTTTGCTAGGTATTGCTCGGTATTGGTCTTCCAGAGCGATATTTCTCATTATTGTCAAGCAATGCCTAGCAATACGCGAACATAGCAATCCCGGGTTCAGGTCCGGGTCAGGTCGTCGGGTTGCGCGGTAAAAAGTAAGAGCACGTGGCGACATGTTATTGGGGTTTGAACGTAGAGCTACGTCAGGACACCGGACCTAATAAAAATTCCAGGAAGTGAGGTTTTAAAATTGAAACGAGCGTAAGTTCATTTACTGTTCGTTTCGATCTGAAACAGCGCATTTTTCTCTTTTTTATTTATTAGTCGACAAAACAACAACCTGACGACTAAATGATTGCAATCACAAATTACCACCTAATATGTCACGACCCAACCCAGATACTTGAACTAACGAGACGGGAACTGACAGTCAGATGGATAAGACAATTACTACACTTGCATTACATATAACAGTAATTTGTAACAATCCACAAAGACCTAAGAGCCACTAAAAATTTTTCATCAAACTAAAAATAAAATCTTCACAAATATTTAACATTTATATAAACCATGGATTACTTGCTTGTTTTTGTGCGTCATCTTCTATAGACGTATTTTTCCTCTTTCAGACATTTCTATTTTTTTGAAGACTTACCTGAAATTATCAGTTTAATGGGTTGAGTTTATAATGTAAACTTAGTGGGTAGCCTTTCTATATGAATAACAATTAAACATGTATAAAATACAAAGCATATAACATTTGATACATGTATATTCATATAACATTTAATATATCAAACTAAAAATAAAATCTTCACAAATATTTAACATTTATATAAATCAAGGATTAGTTGCTTGTTTTTTTGTGCCATCTTCTATAGACGTATTCCTCCTCTTTCAGACATTTCTATTTTTTTGAAGACGTACTTGAAATTATCAGTTTAATGGGTTGAGTTTATAATGTAAACTTAGTGGGTAGCCTTTCTATATAAATAACAATTAACATGTATAAAATACAAAGCATATAACATTTGATACCTATATATTCATATAGCATTTAATATACTTATTTTTCATTTGATTTCATTCATTCATTTATACATTTCATATCATATACCTTTCATAATAATTCAATATTTATTTTTTTTTCTAATTCAATTAGTACAGAAGCACCGTCTAAATATACCAATAAATGTACAACCATTTTCATTTTCATTTAACGTGCACAGGTACGTTGTTTCCCTAGCCAGTACCATACGGGGATAAATTCATGTAATTTGCATGCATATCTTTGCACTTTTTTTCATTCATTCTCTTTAATTCATTTATGCTTCTATAAGTTATAAGTTATATAATTTCTTTATTCATTATTTAAATGTATTATTATTATTATTATTATTATTATTATTATTATTATTATTGTATATATATATGTATACACACACGTATCATGTATATATAAATACTTTCCAATTTCACTTTCTATTTCATTTTTATGTATTTTCTTTCACATATTCATATACTTTCATATTCTTATAATATTTCAGTCATTTTCAACTATAAAAATTTCTATTTCTATTTCTCCCATCATCTATGCATTTGAATACATTGCCTTACTCATGATAGTTTCTAAAATAAGACATAAATAATAAAACAATTATATAAAATACTTAATCCATAATGAAAATAAAAATACAATAATAAAAATCATGCAATTATCCACTTTAAATGTTTTGGCTTCAACTCCTTTCAAACCTTCAACACTTGCGACAATCTTCATTATTAAAATCTCTAAATTCACATAAAACATATTATTATCATCTTTCAATTTTCACTATTCTCATAAAAATTCTACTTTAATAAATTCTTACCTCTAATCTCCTTCCTTCACTATTGAACCATCGAAGCAATGCTTACCTTAAGTGAATTCTTCCTACAATTATAATTTCTTCAATTAGAAAATAAGTGAAACATCGAAGCAATGCTTACCTTAAGTGAATTCTTACCTCTAATCTCCTTCCTTCACTCTTGAAATAACTTCATCATCTAGAATAGATCCAGATACAACATGTATAGATTCATGAAATAAGATTAAATCAAATACATTAAAAACTAAATTAATTCTAAAACTTCATGGGCTTCAAAAAATTCTAGAAGTGCTAGTTCAATGGGCTACAAAATTTTAAATAGATCCACCGTTCTTGTATCTAATTTCTTAAAGGTTCCAAAGAAGCCTCTCTTAATTCAAATGCACCATAAATTCATCGCCTAATATAAACACCAGGTGCCACCTTCTTGCATCAGCATAAAGCTTATAATTGGCACAGTTAGTATCCAATTCTGCTAATATACTCAAGCAAATAAAGTAAATCATGCAAATGACAATCATAATATGAGACAAGTACTATACATACTAAAATAATAATATGCATTCTTAAAGATGTACGGTCTGGCAACTCACCTTGCAACTTTTTCTGGAGTGACGTATAGCAACTTGTATTTACAGGTGTCAGATTGTAATTCTCTAAGGATATCTTGCTGCTCTGCCCACTCCATATTGCCACTGAGGTAAGCAGCAGGAATATTTGCCTGTGATTATTGCATCATTGTAAAAAGCATAGAAAAGAATCATTGTACATGAAACTGTAACAATCAAATGCTAGGCAGCCAATAACACCTGCAGAATATGCATTATTTGGTCCTGGATCAATGAAAGAAGAGGTGAAACCACCAATGTTAATCCTGGGCATATGAGGGCAGGAAGCTGCAGGAGATGTGAAATCAGAGTACAAGTATAAAGGTAAGAATTCTTCGACCATAAACAAGTAAAATAACATCACTTAATTGGAAAAGAATATTTTACTAGTTTGCATACGAAGAAAGTCAAGTTATTGATAATGTCAATTGTCAAATGTATAAGAGTACAACCAGCTTAGAAACACTTGTATAGTAATAGAACATAAATGAGATTTTACACCCTGATCCTTGGAAGACAAAAATACAATCAAACATAATTACAAGACACAAAAAAACAGATCAACCTGGTAGGTTAGGCTCTTCCCACCACCAGTTGGCATTAGGACGAAAACATCGTAGCCACTCATTGTTGCATTAATAACCTCCCTTTGATTAGGGCGGAAGGAATGGTTTCCAAATACTTTCCTGTTGTAGGCCTAGGAAAATGGCAAGAACAGACAAGCTGATAAGAATAGTGAAAAAGCAAAGAAAAAGGATTAAAATGATCCTTTGACTCTTTATGAAGAGTCAAAATGATTCATTGGACACTTTATGAAATAGTAAAATAGTCTTAAGCTATATTTGATGACTATTTTGATCCCTCAAATTTTTAAAAAGAATTAAAATAATCTTATCGCAGAACTATTTTGATTCCTTTTGAGGAGTTGAGGGATCAAAATATTCATTTAATATAGTTGACGATCATTTTGACTTTTTCTCGAAAATACAAGTAGGAAATTATCACTTATCAGTGAAAGGGCACCTCAAGTTTCTTGTTCCATGAAAAGTCCACACTTTTCCACCTTATGTCACCAGAACCTTCAATGTACTTAACTTCAAAAAGGTTTGGTGTAAATACTTCCCTTTCCACAGGAGCAAATGAAGAATGTAGCCTGTCTGTAGTTGATGATGGCAGTGGAGAACTCCAATTTCCATGGTTAACAAATTCATTTGGCCCAGGAACCTGGGAATCAAATCTCACAGCATCAGCAGCAGTTCTGCTTATTGGGGTATCAATTAGAAAACTGCGAGCAGGAGCCGTTGAGGTCATAGCATGTGATCTTTGTCTTCCTACATCTTGCAGGTGTTTCTCTAACTGCTGGATTTGCTTATTCAGAAGCAATCTAGCCAAGAAATGCACAACCAAGCAAAAAATATACATCATAGATTCGTTGACAAGTAAATAAAGATGCATTGAAAAAATATTAAAACAAATGATAACCAAAACAAAATATGCGCACCTTTCTTGGCGAAGGACTTCAAATTGCGTAGAACTTAGATTACCAGCATTGTCAAGAAGCTCATTTGATATGGTAATCAACCTGTCCTTCATCTCCTGCAGATGATTTGAAGCATTTGGACAAAGTGCTAGCTGCAACATTAACGAAATGGACGTTACCATTATTATGTAAATAGCTTGCAAAAATTCAAAAAAATAAAAAAGGCTGATAACACTTATCTCCTCGGAAGATGGTCAATATTATACTTTATTTCCTATGTTTTCTGAAACTACTTGCCGTCCAGAAGTTTATGTTTTCTGAAATTACTTGCCGTCCAGAAGTTTATGTTTTCTGAAATTATTTACCTTCAATTTCTGAATTTTTAGGTAAAGAGTTGGGGGATAATTTATAACATAATATCCAGCAAAACAGATGTAAGTGCAATTTCAAAAAATGGACTAAGGTTAACATGAAATGTAATATCTAACAACAAGGGAGGCGATTTTAATTTCTTAAAAACAGAGATGAGGTAAGTGTAATATTGACTATCTTTTAAGGCAAATAAATGGAATTAACCCAAAAAAATTATATATAGCAGTCACATACTTTAAAGCCATGTTTACATTGTTCACACAGTTCTTGGGGCAAGGTATGCCCACTCAAAGCTGCAACGTTATTTTCACAGCAATTTGGAGAGGATTGCATATTTTTTGATACAGATCCATGAGGTGTACCTACAGCTTGATAGTGGTCCATGACTATCCGATCTACATCAATATTCTGAAACAAGTTGATGAGTAAGTAAACCAACAAGTATCATAAATTTATTAACAAAGTTTAAACTAATCAACAAGAACTAATTTCTACCTCCATAATTTCATCATCCGTAGCATGCCAAGCCTCACTATTTTCAGGGGTTGAGTTACCAGAAGGCACTGAAGTTCCTTTTACATTTTGTCGTAACACTGTAGACTCCACATTAACGTTACTCAAAGCAATGCTGATCCTTGATGAAGGTTCAGTGTGTTTTAAGGAACCACTGCTACCAGCCTCTGATTCATAAGACGGGTTCGAACCCCCTTGGTATGCTAAATGATTTCTGTAGGCCGACGGCCCAGCTCTTTGAAAACTCAAAGATTCCTTCAAAGTGCTGGCTGAACTTATGCCCTCAGTTACAACAGCATTTCCCCTAGGATTATTACCAGGAGCAGTGATTCCAGGCCTTAGGTAATTCTTGTTTCTCAGATGGCCATTGAAAAGAGCTTTCCAGGCCTAATAGAAAACAAAATTAAAGAGTAGGAGGTAAACAGAGTAACAATATCAAGAGACGAGAAGCATCTGCAAGTGCCGGCTAAAATTAAATAAGCTTCAATTAGAAGATAAATTCGGAGAAAAAGAACTTTTATTTATGATAGAATGTAAGATAGAAGTCCATGAAATATATCCTTCTTTTTTTTTTAAATAGCACGCTCAACATACCTTCTCAACCTGTAAACTTTGCAACGTTCCTGTTTTTTGAATGTTGTAAATTATCGGCCTAAATCAACAAACAAAAAAGGTAGATAAGAAACAAGATTAGGAACACACCTTGATGCATAACATTTAACCTAAGAATATCAGCAAGGTGCAGTGAAGGTAATACTTATAACTTTTATTTAAATTTAAGCTTTTGGCTTATCATTTAACATTGTTCATCTTCAAAGCAAAAGCCTTTGACTAATGCATTATTATGCAGTTAAATCAAAAGCAGTGCTATATAATTTTTGGACAGACGAAACTAGACAAAAAACATCATGTTCCTTCAAAGAAGAAAATTTAAAAAGACCAGCTTAAAAAGAAACAATAAACACAAATAGCAGCAAAAAGATAAAGCCAGAACATCCTTAACCAAGAATAGATGTTTCTGCACGATTGCTTAAACAAACCAGACGACAAGATGATTGGGAAAAATGCAGATAGCCTAAATAACATGGGATTACATAGATGAAGTAATTCCTGGATGCAAGTGTTTCAGGATGAACATTTAAAAAGAATAAAGTGCCATTAGTATAGCTTCAAAATACCAAATTAGAACATTACTAACCAAGACCAGATGCTTTTGCAGCTCTGCAGATGTTCTTAAAGACAGAGAACAAGACAAGCAAAAGAAAAAAAAAAGATTAATTTACTTAGGATCAGTCAGCTGGAGATTCCTGATGCAAGTGTTTCAACATGTACAATGTATAAAGAGAAAGTACTTGAAACTAAATAAAATTAAATTTAAAAAAAAACTAACTACAAAAATAAAAAAGTATCTTGGGGATTCTTTTTTTTTAATTAACTAAGATTTACTTCCATTATAAGTCTCTTGAATGAATCTCTATAAACCTCCATGCTTTGCATAAAAAAGCAATAAAATGTTAAAGCAATCCTTACATTTATTTTATTTTTGTACACAAACCATATAGCGTAACATAACAATAGGAATCAGTAAATACAGTGTTTCTCATAACCATCATTGCATGAAGGTTCGGTATTGAGTTAAGTTTGAGAAAGTTATGCTCAACACAAAATCAAAACTAAATGCTCAACTTGAAATCAAACTAATTTCGAGCAGCCATGCCCACACATGCCTCCAACCAAACCCACATTAAAGCTAACTGAGACTCCATCTAGTCCAACACTATCGATCATTGCCCAAACAAACTCTTTCAAACCACAAAATAAATCAAGTTATGTGATATTCAATGTGAATGATAAATAAGATATGTGCTCGTTATTATTTCATTGTATTAATAAGGTGAATGATAAATTTATTTACCTTTTTAACAGCATTTCTCCGTCATTGATTTCAAGACAAAACCTCTGCGTGGGTAGAGAGAAGAGAAAATTTGCACTTAAAAATTTATATTGGGATGAGAAGTTCTCCAGACCAAGAACATGTTGCGCCCAGTTAACTTGAGGAGGATTGTCCCTGGAAGCACATTCCTTACCAATCACACTTCTGTCGCACATAAAGACAAGAGGAATAAGCATTGAAGCCTTAAGAAATAAAGGAATATTAAAAGACCTAGGTATAAACAATTTTTTTCTTAAAAAAAAAAGAGATAATGACATTAAATCTTCGAAATAAGTTATTGTATGGCCAATTTAGTGTACCTGGATCGTTCGAAGTTACTCATTAGCAGACATGTGCATGAGCAATGTGGGGTAGAAAACCAAGTAATTTTTAGATGTACAGAGTTAAACCTGAAAAAAGTGAGTAAAGTTATACCATATATCCTATCACCTTCATGCTAGCTTTATAAAAAGACCAATTCTAATCAAACCAATATGAGTTTTCCAACCCAATCAGTGAATAAAAACAGAAAAAAAAAAGGATTAGAAGCCTTGCGCTGGCAAACATGTAATTTAAACAATAACATGTTCACTCTTCATTTCAATGAAATCGGATAAACGAATATGTATGTTTCAACAGATAACATGATTTTTCTCCTGATTAAGCATGGCATAGCAATAGATAACATGCTAAATAGTACACAAGTGAAAAAGTTACTAAGATGAACAAAATTTCATATTCTTATTATTATCTTTGTATGTGAAACGAAGTAAAGCATGTTTATATGGCAGGCATCTCATGATTTCCATGGTTTTCAAATGCTGTGAAAACTAAGTTAAAAGAACTAGAAAGACTACAATTTTGCACAATCTACACGTACTGAATAAGACCTAAATGCCCTGAACTGACACAACTGGCTGCATTGGCAGCTTCCACCACCAATATGACTTTTCCCATCAGTGAATAACTAAAGAAGTCATAACAACCAAACTTTATCCTAAAATAAGGCTCAAACCGTATTATCATAAAAAATGCATCCAGAATACCAATCAAAGGACTTTTTGGAGTAGGTCTTTGTTTTTAAGCGCTATACCAACCATTTATAAGCACAAGTAAGCTAGTCATCTACAAGGCAAAAGCCATTCGATACAACTAATAATTTGAAACGTTGTGGCATGTCAAATGCTTCAAAATGAGTATTTCGATGGCCATCTAATTTTCAACGTTTTGTATCGCATGAACCTATCAACAATATTTTCAAAATATAATAAACACGCCACAATAATTTTTTTCTGTGATCGAGCTAACACTCCAGCCTTTCTACGAAAGCTGAAATAAAGGGAAAGCAATTCTGAATACATTCATGTAATGTCATTCCACTAGAAGAAGAAAAACAAAACTGCAAATCCGGTAACAATTGGTTGAGGCTGTAGAATTGTGTATGCGATTCAAAAACAAGTTCTTGAATCGATGCCCACAAATGCCTCCAAATCCGAAGGGGAGTAGGAGGCGGCGAAAAGAACAGAAAAAAGAAGGGGAAAGATTACTAGGAGCTTACAGAGATCCAACGACAGCAAAACCCTAGAAATGGTGCGTCCCATGATGGCAGGAGGCACAAGGGACCGCCACTGAAACGCCGGAGGGCATTCGAGGACGGAGAAGGCTGCGGGGCTTGTGAGATGGGCAAGGGTTTTTTCGACGGACGATGAGTGAGAATGAGATTTTTGCTTCGCTCCAATTCTCCATCTTCAAATTTTAGCGCGCAAGGCAGGCGGCGTCTTTTTTGCCGCTGCGAAACCCGAGTGAGGACCCAAGGCTCACAAATGTTCCATGATGGCTTGCAGATTTTCAGAACGATATTATAATTGAAAAATAGATGAAGCCAATGTATGGAAGGAGTAAATGTAAATGAATATTTGATAGATATTGAGTTTTAGATCTATTGGATTGCTATAAATAAATAATCTTAGGAAGAATTAGGGCATTAACAGAAGATGTAAGAGCAATTGAGTTAAGATTTTGGCATCTTTTGGGACTACTTTTGATATATCAACAAAAAAATATCTTGATCGGACACAAATCTCAAGGCAAAAATTAAGTTGGAAACTTCAAAAATTAAATCTGGGATCATCTGAACTCCAATTTCAACAAACTTACAGTCGAACTGGGTCTCGGAAATACAAACCCAGCGCCACCAAATTCAATTCAATATGAGCCCAAATGAGTCCGAATCAAAGACCTGAAGCGTTGTTGGCAAGTTCAAACCACAATTTGGATTACCAAATGGTTTCCAAACATGAAATGCTTAAAGTCGAATCAAGGGGCTCAGCGAGACGAATCCAACGAGTCCAAGATCTTCAAATTCTGATATCATTAAGACCTTAAGATATCTGACAAACAGTCCAGGATCAAGGGATTCAATATCGGCCGTCCATCCTAATCACTCCACATTTGTCCTTGATCATCCTTCTATTTGCGGTCATGCCACTCTCAGAAAACTATAAATAGCCCCTCATTTCTCTTAAGAGGGGACCCAAGCAATGAGAAGAAGAACATAAGAGTAAGAGGGAATAAACTGCTCCTCGACCACCGTCGGAATTCTGCCCAACGCGCGGCCAAGTGACGTCGAAATTCTGCCCAAGCGACGCTAGAATTCTGCCCAAGTGAAGCCGGAGTTCCGTCCGACTTCCAAGTGACGTCATAATTCTGCACAACTTCCAAGTGATGCTAGAATTCCGCCTGACTTCTAAGTATCGCCGGAATTCCGTCCGACTTCCAAGTGATGCAAGAATTTTGCCCAACTTTCTAGTGACACGTAAATTGTACCCGACGCCCAAGTAAAGTCGGAATTATACCCATGTGACGTCGGAATTCTATCTAATCTCCAAGTAACTCCGGAGTTCTGCCCGACTCCCAAGTGGCGCTAGAGTTCTGCCCGACACCCAAGTGACGTTGGAATTCTACCCGAGGGATCTTCGCTCGTCGTCATATTTCTACCTGACACCGGACTTCTGCCTGTTGTTGGGTTTTCGTCGGACATCTATCTGATGTTAGATTTATGTTCATTGTTGGACCTTTACCTGACACCGGACTTCTGCCTGTTGTTGGGTTTTCGCTGGACATCTATCCGATGCTAGATTTTTGTTTATTGTTGGACCTCTATCTGACACAGTCCTTCCGACCTCCGTCGGCCGACGACTATGTTCCTTTTGACTTACGTCATCCACCGACTACAATCCTTCTGACCTCTGTCGCCCGCTGACTAGTGTCCTTCTAACTTACATCGCCCACCAACTACAGCCCGTCCGACCAAATGAACACATCAATAGTAGCTCTTTGTATTCCCACCATGTGATGTACTGCATATGATGTGCATAGAGCCAAGGCCTTCCCCCAAGGAAGGGCATCATTTGTAATCAACTGCAAATACTGGTGGATTCATTCAAACTGACCTAGGCCCCGAGGTTTTTCCCCCTTTTTCAGGGTTTTTTCACTTAAAAATATTGATGTCTCATATGAATGCTACACCCTCTCCCTTTATATGTATGCGTACCAAATTTTGGTACAATGCTAAGACGTTCAACTTTATATTTCTCTACCGCCGTGAATACTTATGGGCGGAACAACTTTCTTGTTGTTTTTTAAAACAATTTTTTTAATACAAAAAAAATTTTTGAACTAGAAAGCTATTTTAAAAAACAGTTAAAAATATCTTTCAAAATGAAAGCTCAATTTCTCTCCCCACAAATTATCAAGTGTTACAGACATCATATAATTATCTAAATTCTTTCACCCACCATTACAAGAGCTTTAGACAAAATGTAGTTGCATAGTTACCATGGTAAAGTAATGCTATTCTCTATGTTATGTGACCTTAATTGTTTGTTTGTAACAAATATTAATATATATAGATAGATAGATGTTTTAAAGGGTATAGATTTTATATAATTTTATATTGAATTTTTAATAGCATGTTTTACTATTTTAAATGTAAAAAAATAGATGAATATGTGTTTTGATAGTTATTTTATGTTTAAAGTTAATCTAATTTGATTGTAAAATATACTCAAAAAATACAATTTTAATCTTTAGAACTTATCTTTTCAAGCTCTTTGCCCTAGCATTTGGCGGCAATCATAGGTCTCTCGGCCTAACATTCAATACATTCATATCCAAATACACCTAAAGTCCCGACAATATTGCTTATAACTAACGTCCCTACTTGAGCTCCTTGCCCTATCATCCAACTTTATTTTCATAGCACCCATATTCAACATCCCTCCCTCGGCTCCTCAACTTCTCCGGATCGTTCACATTTTTCGACCACAATAATGTTGTGGTTTATGAGTGTATCAGGATTTAGTTATCACAAAATAAAAACATCTTCTTGAGGATCAAATATATTTTTTATTTCATATCAAAATATGAATAACTAAATTGTGAAATATTTAGACTCATTACAAGTTGAGTTCTTAGTATAATATCAGATGCTTATCCATTGGAGCTGCTCCAGTTCCATTGGATTGAAACTGTGAACTTTAAATTAGTTATGTTATGATTGTCATCATAAGTAAAATTGTTTAAAGTGATACTAGTTTCAATAAATTAAGCATCGATATTAACTCATTACACTATAGTAATTGTAGTTTATTAAAACTAGCTTTTCTTGTATTACCTAATTATTTTTTTATTGACATTTATGAGCCCAATATATACAAGATAATATAACTTAATTAAGGTTAGCTTAATGTGTAATCAATTATCCTAAAAAGATATTCATTGATCATCCTTGATACGGCATCACAAAATTAGCTTGATCGGGCACGAATCTCGAGGCGAAAGCTAGTTGCAAACTTCAAAAATTAATTCCGAGAGCACCCCAACTCCGATTTCAGCAAGCTTATAGTCGAACTGAGCGTCTCGGAAATACGAACTCAAGGACACCAAGATCAACCCAATCCGAGCCCAAATGGGTCCAAATAATGGATCCAAAGTGCTGTGGGAAGGTTCAAACCGTAATTTGAGTTACCAAACGGACTCCGCCCGTACAAATGTACATATATATATATATATATATATATATATATATATATCATTATTTTTCTTTTCTTTATTCTTCTTCTACTAGATGTTTGAAACCCTAGGAATTTTTCTCTACACCTAAATTGGATTTAGGAAACTTTTGTGAGAAAGAAAACATAAATTTTAGCTTGATTAAGAGGAATAAAATTCCAACTTTTTGGCGTCAATGAAACTTATTAAACGTTTGTCAGCCTCAAATATTGCACATGAAAACCTTGCTTAGCCTTAAAATCAATATCCTTCACACACACACACACACACACGTGTGGGTCATCTCATGCTTACATGCTCACCAAACTATACATTTGGCTTACTTCACTCTCATGATGTGCAAGCTTACTTACCCTCATTCATACCTCGACTCAATGCCCAAATAGCTTCACTTGTATGCAATCTCTTTCACACACTCTCTTTGCTCTCTATTTCTCTCTTGTGCCATCTTCGGGAGGGATTGAGTCAAATAGAACCAATTGTGTTAGAAGTGTATCATGAGTAACATCAGACAAAGGGTCATTCCATAAACTCTTCTTGGTTGAATCACTATCAATAAGAGATAGAGGGATAGGTAAGGACTCCCTTTAGGACCCCTCTTATACAGGTAACAAAAGGTGTAAGTTAGATAGCAACAATATTAAGCCATGGATTTATGTCATATGTAGGGCTACGTTGAACCCTCGAACCTTCTTCAAATTGCAATCAAGCCTTATTTGAACCTTGATAGAATTTTGGTCAAATAGGTCGAATCTTACTTGAGATTTGTTCGAATCATATTCCAGTAACATACTAGCCATTTTCAAACTTTGTTATGAATATCTCATGCATATGTTTGAACATATTCAAATATGATTATAATCATACTTAAAATCTTATTTAAACTTTCATTCAAAAATCTTATTTATTCAAACCTAATTCATTTGTATTGGCATTACATGAAAGTTAGAAATTTTTTGACTTATTCCCCCTAAAAAAAATAAATAAATTTCCCCACATTTTTATTCCAAAATCAATCTTGATTGCATATAGGATAGATGTGTCTTTTTCGTTAAAGACAACATATTTCACAAAGGTCAATTTCAATTAAAATAGTAATTTTCATGTAACAAAGTAAGCAAAAATAAGGCATATTCACCATATGGTGCATCTCCGGCCTCCAACAGCTCCTTAATGATTTAATTAACTACCTCACCCTCCAAATTTACCTACTCTTTAATCATGCTCACCTCAAGCAAATTAAAAAAAAAACACAATAAATTTACCAATTCAACCTCAATATTCCAAAAATATATATCAAAATAATATGCAATTATTTAGAATGGAATGATAAATTTAATATTAATTTTTTTATCGATGGCGATATTTTTATTTATATTCAAATTACTTATAATTTTAAAAATTATTTTCCAACTTTAAATATTTGTCTTTCGATCATAAATTTTTTTTTTTTTTTTTTTTTTTCATACTCACTTCCATGAGGTTTGGTGACCAAACAGCTTAGATTCTCTCTCCCCCATGTAACCAAAAGCTAGAATTCGTCATTGGAGTATAAGGAATTGTGAGTCAGTGACGTATTTATTAGAGGAGTCTGTGTTTTTTAAATAATATGTTAGAATCAAATTTTATGACTCTTGTAGCTCATTTTGATCTATTAGTTGAGAGCTTGATCATCAACCAAGAGATTTAGGCTTCGTTTGAGACAAATTTCTTCCTGCTTCATAAAGCTGCTTTCTAGTACAAAAAAAAATTATACTAAAAAGCCGCTTTAAGAAGCAGTAAGAAAGCCGTCCCAAACATAACCTTAAAGTTTGAGTTTTATTTATGTGATGTGTGTGTGAGTTTCACTAAGGTTTCATCTGTGATGACTTTCGTATTGCTTCTTAAAGCTTATTTCTAGTACAAAAGTTTAGATTTTTGTACTGAAAAATAATTTTAAGAAGTTGCAAAAAAGACTTTCCAAATGAAGCCTAAGATTTAATTATGGACAACTTTCTTATTATTTTATAAAGCATTTTCTTAATACCAATTTTTTAAAATTTGATAATTTTATATTAAAAAGTTACTTCATAAAACAATACAAAAGCAATCACGAAAGAAATCTTAATTGGGCTAAATCTAAAATAATAATAATAATATCACTCATTACACTAAAAGAATTTAAATTAAAAAAAATAATAATAAGAAGATTCTAATAAAAACTTTATCATGATGACTTCAAAATAATTACATTTATTTCAACTTCATGTTATATATTGAATTAAAAAATCATTATTTTCTCATTGTAAAATAAATTTAAAAGCATTAAATCTATCCAAATAAAAAAATTAAATAAATATCTTAAACAAAATTTTTATATTTTTTAAAATGTTAAATTACAAAATATATAGCTTGAACTAGTAGCCCCTTAACATATAACTTTCTATAAGCATTTCTCTACATTATGTTGAAATAATAAGAGATTAATTATAGAATAAATTATTCAAATTTATAATCATTAAAAAATAATTCTGGATTTTCTAATATAACTTATATTATGATGGTTTTAAATTTATTTGAATTATACAAATACTTATCTTAATATAAATTTAAAAATTTTAAATACATCATAATTATATTTTACATCAGAATAAACAAAAAATGAAAAAATTAGAATTTCTAGAAACCTTTTAAGTAAATGCGCATTAAGTAAATAAATGTCGGTGGTAGGGACAAACACATATCACCATTAACGCTCCCTCCATCTAAAAAGCAGAGCTACCTACCAACTCCATCTCCCACTCGCCATTGGGCACAATTCAGTCAAAATCACCTTATCCACGCAGATCGAGTCAATGCCTTCTCCCTCCTCCACTCTCCTATATTTCCTCCTCCCCTCTCTTCTCCGCCACATCTCTCTCGCTCTCTCTCTCTCTTTTACTCAGTCGTCACCATGGGCAGGTCGCCCTGCTGCGATAAGGCGCACACAAATAAAGGAGCCTGGACGAAGGAGGAAGACCAGAGGCTTGTATCCTATATCCAGGCTCATGGAGAAGGTTGCTGGAGATCACTCCCCAAGGCTGCAGGTTTCTTTCCTTTTTGTTCTTCTGCATGTGTTTATATTTTTCGAACTTGTAGAAGATGAAGAGGAGTTTTGTTAAAGAAAAATATAATTTGTATATGCAGGTTTAATGCGTTGTGGGAAGAGCTGTAGGCTCCGTTGGATAAACTATCTTCGGCCGGATCTTAAGCGCGGGAACTTCACTGAGGAGGAAGACGAGCTCATCATCAAACTTCACGGCTTCCTTGGAAACAAGTTAGTTTCTCTGCTTTCTGGATAGGAAATTTACAGGGTTTTTTTTTTTTTTTTTGTATTTATAATCGAATTAGAGTGTAAAAAAAGCTAAAATCAATGGCTATATGAGCCTGTTCGGCTCTAAGATTTAGCAGAGATTTGAATTTGGGTTAAATTCGTCAAATAATTTTCTGAGCAAATAATTTTTATCAACTTTTCTATCCAAAATTTCTCCTTTTTTAGGTTAAATATTGGATTCGGTAAATCATGAGAAAATTATAATTTAAGATATTTATATATTACTTCGAGTGATTATGAATATTATTTTTTCATTTATTTAAATTCTAAATTTTAAAATATTAATTTATTCAGTTTAATCAGATTTAATATTTATTATAGTAAATAAATTTTAAAATTTAACATATAAATACTATTTTAAATGTTAAATATTTACGTGTAAATAAATAAATGAAATAATTTTGTGTGAAATTTCATATCATTTCCTTCAATTCAATCAAAAGAAACCAGTCTTAAGGAATTTCTCGAGCTAATTTTTTTTTTTTTTTATGAATTTTATTTCATTTTCTGCACTTATTTACAATCAAAGCAAATAAATTCCTCATCTTCTCACAATTTCATTAAACGTTTTATGTTTTGAAAAATAAGAAACTTGTGAACAAATCTTGATGAAAAAATAAACGATAATAAATTTTTATTAAAAAATATTTTAAAATTAGACTTCTGCCCCTTCTAAAATAATTAACTGGTTCTTCTAATCACAGATGGTCACTCATCGCCGGCCGGCTTCCGGGGAGAACAGACAATGAAATCAAGAACTACTGGAACACGCACATCAAGCGGAAGCTCTTCAGCCGCGGCATCGATCCCCAAACTCATCATCCCATCACCGCGGCGACCGCCGCTTTTCTAACTTCCCCGGAGATTTTCTCAGCCGTGCCGGAAACCACCGATACGTCCGATAACAAGTGTCACAGTGATAGCTGCTCTGGCGGCGGCAGTCCAAACTACGTTGACCTCAACCTCGACTTGTCAATAAGCCTCCCTTACCATTCGTCGCCGCATCCTTCGCCTTATTTCGATGACTCGTCGACGGCGGCGGCGGTGAGAACACCGGAGATATGCTTTTGCCGCCGTTTGGGATTCCGCGGCGGTGAGGCCTGCGTTTGTGAATCGCTTAAGGAGCACCTTGTTTTAAGATTAGCTATAAGTAATTAGCTATAAGATGTATTCCTCTTTTTTTTTTTTTGGAACGGAGAAAGGAAAATTTTTGGGGAAAAATTGTGGCCGGATATCCGACATATTTTTATTAAAATTATCTTAAAATTTTAATAAATAAAAAATTATGATATTTACTCGAGTGGTTGTGTAAATATTTTTAATTTTTTTTTTAGGTTAGCCAAAATAGTACGCTCAAATGCAGGTCGCGAAAAAAGAGGCACAGTTTATAATGTTAATTTTATACAATTTTTTAAGATGCTAAATTCAAATATTTGTGAGTGTCCGTAATTTTCATTTTATTATTTGATTATGTATTTACAATTTAATTATTTTGAAAATTATTTAATATAAATGTACGTTATTTAAATATAATAGAAATGCACCTGATTGCTAGAAATATTTTTTTTTTGTTGATAAGACTAAAGAGCCCGTTGATATAAAATTTGAATTACGGGGGTGAACTTTTGAATCTAAAATTTTTCATTTGTATACATGGGGGTGTGGGGGGCAAGATTGAATTTTTTTTTAAATCTCAAGACAAAATCAAGTTGGAAACTTCGAGAGTTAAATCGGAGATCATATGAACTCCGATTTCAGTAAACTTATAGTCGAACTGAACGTCTCGAAAATACGAACCCAACAACATCAAATTCAACTCAATCTGAACCAAAATGACTCCAAATCAAAGACCTGAAGCATATTTGGAAGGTTCAAACCATAATTTGTATTACCAAACAATTTCCAAACATGACATTCTTATAGTCGAATCGAGCGGCTAGACAAGACGAATCTAACGAACCCAAGATTGCTGAATTCTGATATCACTAAGACATTTAAATGTCCAATAAATGATCCATGATCAAGATTGATCATCCATTCAAATCAGTCCCAATTTAATTTCCAATTTATTTATATTTTTTTCTTGATTGATATTATCTTAATCCTATATTGATTCGTTCTTAAAGAGATTTTATGATTTTTTTTCTGAATTCTGATATCACTAAGACATTTAAATGTCCAATAAATGATCCATGATCAAGATTGATCATCCATTCAAATCAGTCCCAATTTAATTTCCAATTTATTTATATTTTTTTCTTGATTGATATTATCTTAATCCTATATTGATTCGTTCTTAAAGAGATTTTATGATTTTTTTTTCAATGAGATTTTTAATATCACATATTTAGTTAATATATTAAACATGTTCTAGCAGAAATCAAGTGATTTGATGATTGAAGTCATTTTGTGAAGGAAAAAATAAACTAATTTACTACCAAAGTTTTATCATTTTTAATACTGATTATATTGGTCCTAAGCCTGAATGTAAAAGTTGAACAACAACAACAACAACAACAACATCAAGCCTTTATCCCACTACGTGGGGTCGGCTACATGAATCCTTTTTCTCCATTATGTC
>NW_021318999.1:128023-150567 GCF_001605985.2 Dendrobium catenatum | reverse complement strand
GAATTCCTGCGTTCTCCCGAATATCACGCAGAATCCTAGCGAGGAGGAGCTTCTTCCTTTTCCTCCTTCTTCTCTTCTTCTTCTCTCTCTTCACTTGAGTCCCTTTGGTGTAGAATGAGGGCTCTATTTATAGTTTTTCTGGAGTGACATAGCCCGTAAATAGACGTGAGATCAAGGGCGAATTGGGAGTGGTTTGAATGGACGGCCGATATCGAATCCTTTGATCAGGCACCGTTCGTTGGACATTTGAAGGCCTTAATGATGTTGGAATTTGATGATCTTGGGCTCGTTGGATTCGTCTCGTCGAGCCGTTCGATTCGAGTATAAGCTCGTTAAAATCGGAGACCGTTTGGTAACTCAAATTGCGGTTTGAACCTTCCAACAGCGCTTTGAACCCTTGATTCAGACTCATTTGGGCTCGGATTGGGTTGATCTTGGTGTCGTTGGGTTCGTATTTCCGAGACGCTCAGTTTGACTCTAAGCTCATTGGAATCGGAGTTCATATGCTCCCGAAATTATTTTTTGAAGTTTCCAACTAACTTTTGCTTCGAGATTCGTGCCCAATCAAGATAATTCTCGCGTGATGTAACAACTATAGCTATCCTAACCACCCTTAATTATAATGCTTTTGCTTAATTAAGTGTCAATCAGATTCTCATGGGCATGAATTCCTCCTTTGTTTGTTGAACTTGATTCCAAGCAAAAAAATATAAGCTAAGTCTGACTGTAACCCGATTTTGACAGCCCTACACCAACCACATCACTTAACAGTTAGAACTGTTGTGTAATTCCAAAGCATTTTTTGTATAATTATGAATAGTATTTGTGTGACAGTTTTTTCTTGAAATAATTATATTTATTTGCTTTTTTAAGACCAAAATCTCTCATTGTACTTTGTAGAGAATAATAATATTATTTTTATTAGAAAATAAAAAAAATGTTACTATAATGTTGAAATTTTGTTAAAAAGGCTGTTCTTATCCAGGGATCGACTAAAATAAAATTTAATTGCACCTTTTTGACAAAACAGATATAAGACCCCTCTGTAATATATTAATTATCCTTTCAGCCTCTTTATAATTTTTGTTTTTTAAGTATCAATAATTTTCCATTACTAGGTGTGCCACTTCCATATGGCAAGTGCCAGACAATCTTCTTTTCCAGTGGCACTTATCCAATCTTCTTTTATTAAATTTTTTAATTATAAAGATGTCCACTCTTATAGTCTATAGAGAGAAAATTTTAATTGCATTTCACCAATCAAGCCAAAAATAAATAAATAAAAAGAAACTAATTAAATAGTGTATGTTTAAGGAGAAATTATTTTGTGCGGAGATCGGACGCAGAATGCCGTTCGGAGACCAACCAAAATGCGCCACTTTAGTGGTACCGAGCCGCGGTACCAAGTAGTACCGAGCACAGAGATGAGGTGAAGCATTCTGGTTGGTCTCTAAACGACATTCGAAGTCCGCACATAATAATTAATCTTAGAACAACTTTCTCATAGCTTTGCTTTTCTAACAAAAACCATATTTTGATTTGGCTAATGTTTTTTAGCTACTTTCTCACTATATATTTTTTAATTTATGTGATGAAAATATGATTTTTATAACCCGAATAGCGAAATTATTTTATCTATAACAACTTCACAATCAACTTTATAAAAAGCTGAAGCTATCCCAACAAGATCATGGGTTCATGGCCACTTGAGTTAATTGAATGACAGCAAAAGGTTTATTAAAGAAGGTGAGGAGAGCTTATTGCTGAAGCTCCAACAGTGACATGGATGGCTAAGTATCCTTCTCCTCTCACCATCCAAAGTGTGTGGCCCCAAGAGCAATGCTTCTCCCACTTGCCATTGCGCTTTAATAGTTATGAAATTACAAATAGTTTTTCAAATAATATTGCTTTTGATATATCAAATCTTTATATAATATAAAACGGTTTGAATTACAATGTTATTTATTAAATTGAATAATTTTCTAACACAAAAAATATATAATATAAAATATTTAAATAATAAGGATAAATTATAATAAAATACTATATATTTCTATTAAAATATTAAATATATTGCTTAATATTTTAAAAAATAACGATAACTCTTTAAAAAACAGCTAAAAATTATTGCACTAAAGAACTATGAGTCTAATTTAAGTTAATAAGCTCCAAATATCACCAAGATTTTTAAGTTCAATTTTTATCAAGATTTAGCTAGGCTTCTTTTGGAACTATTTTTTTATTGCTTCTTAAATCAACTTGCTAGTAAATAATTAATTTTTTTAATAAAAAAATGTTTTAAGAAGCAGTAAGAAAGTCATCTCAAACAAAACCTTAGGATTCATTATTTTCCAAATTTTTTTGAGCTTCAAAAACTCTTCAAAACTAATATTGCTTATGGTTTTTACTAAGATTTAGGTTTCAAAAACACTTTAGAAACCCTAATTCCATTACTATAAATATGAAATTACAAAAATCAAATTATTTATTTTTTAGCTTAAAAATATTAAAATTAGCTTGAATGAATTATTAAAAACATATTTTCCATATAGAATCAAGCAATATATATCTCTAAATTTTAATTTCTAATTTAAAATTGAGCTAAATTCAGCAGAATAATACTGCCCATTATTCCATTACTTTTTTTTTTGAGACATTTACGCTATTTAAGATAAATTCACATACATAAAGATTCGAACTCAAAATCTTTTAGTTGAAAGTCTAAACTCTCAATCAACAGACTAAAATAAATTGTGTATTATTCTATTACCGACCATGCAATCCTCAGCAGCACTTAGCTCTCTATGGCTTTTCGGAGCCAATCAGTCTATATGATGCTGATATTCCCACTGGTGGATTGGGCCAACTGACACAAGCAAATATTATGGCAGTGGTAGTTGAGAGAGTTTGGTACCCAGTTGATATCAGCTTATAAGATAATATAATTATTATGATGGCTACGACAAAAAGGTATGGGCCCGGTTTCTAGAAGACTTGGCCCCACCTCACATGTCGCACTGCCCTTTCCTTGGATGGATAGATATGTCCTTGAATTTCTTCCCCTAAAAATAAAAATATTCATTATTAGAGGAAACAAAATAAATAGCAGGAAAGGACCGAAAGGTATATCTCTATCTCCATTCGTGGCATTTTATCCTATAGTTAAGACCAATATTTATGAATAAAATTATTTAAAAATTAATATAATAATACAACAACAATATCAAGTTTTTACCTTTCTACGTGGGATTGAAGAAATTATTTTGTGCAAACACTGGATGCAGCTCTACATTCAGAAATGAATCACGTGTAACTACGTCAGTGGTACCAATCGGTACCGAATACTGAGTCATAGTACGTACACAACGAAGCACGCATTCTGGTTGATCTTCGGATGACGTTCGACGTCCGCACAAAATAATTAATCGTGGGATTGATTACATAAATTTTGTTCCTCATTGTGTTCTATTAAGATATAAATTCTTATTTAAATCTAATAAAAAATTAGTTTACTTTCTAAACAAGTTTTTTTAGGTCAATATTATCTTTCTTAACATAATTAGATCTAATACATTTACTATCATAACAGGGTCATCAAATGATCAATGTTTTATGTGATCAAACACTGTAAACTGAATCTCTCTAATTTTGTATCCCATTTCAAATTTTGTCTCTAAGAGTAAAGCCACTCATTCATCAGAGCATCTTTATATTTACAACACTTAAACTTAATTTTATGGTTCTATTTTATTGGCCATAAAGTATTGCAAGTCACCACTCCCTTATATTTGAGTGACACTGTTCTATCAGACAACAGATCTGATGCATTACCCCACTTAAACCATCCAACTTAAATTATTCTAATAATTTTCCTATTTATTTATACCCCAAATATTTTTTATTAACTTTTATTATTAATATAATATAATTTTTATTTACAATGGTAATTTAAAATAAATTCAATAAAATTTTAATTTTATATAATATCTTTTTTATATATATTTTAAGTATGTGGGGTTCTTGTAGAACTGTTCTGCTCATTTATCTCCAATTGTCGGCAGGTCTCTTTCTAACGCTTTAGGTGACTATTATTAGTCCTTTTTCGAATTAGAGATTAAAGAAGCTTTGCTTAATGCCAATTCAGATAAGGTGCTTAATCCTTATCATGGTTTTACCTTTAACTTTCTTATTAACGTATGGGTTCTCAAGCAAATCAGCTTACTGTTTCAATTCAGTTTTTTTTTTTTTTATAATATTTGTCGTCTCCCAAACATGATTAAACACAACCTAATAACCCTAATCCCAAAAAAATGGTAAATAATCTTAATATTTTAGATAAAAAATTCAACACATTTAAGTTATTGTTATATTGGATCATCATAAATGCATTAGAAATCTAAATACAAATTACTTCATATATGCCCATCAAACTTAGTTTGGTTGGTGGGCGAGTATGGCTGGGAAACCCCCAACTCATGTTCAAATCCTCTCTCAAGTGACTCGCCTTGTTTGAGAGGAGTAGCAAAGTGTGGTTCTGGCGCCTGTGGATTGGCTCCGCTGAGGGATTAGTTATGCCATCATGCCCCTCTTAAGAGGGTGGCGACGGGTATTTCAAACATAAACAATCATAACTTTATAATGAGAACTCAAGTAAGAACAGTCAGTGCTTGCTTCCCTCTCATCATTCCCACCTTTTTAAAACCCCTCTTGCAACAAAATCTAATTCGGAATCAGAACAACCTTGTTGGAGCAATTCGATAATGGCTTACTTCAGCACATCTGATCCCAAAGGAACGGGCATTACACCTTTGCAACATATTTTTTCATATTTTTTTTCAATCTTTTCCCAGTGGATCGACCAGCAGCAGATTCTGTGATGAAAAAATCGAATATAACTAGTCACACGAAGATTATATTAATAACAGATTGAACAAAGAGATACCCATCTTGGAATGGTTTAGTGATTAATTAGCAGTTAAAAGTGAGTCAATAAATTAATGGGACTTAAGTAGCTTGAGGTAGCCTTATATTTTGAAAATAGCCCATTTGTAAAGGATGCAGATACAAAATGAATAAATAAAATTTTATCTCTTGTATAAAAAATAAAAAATAAAACTTTCTTTTTTTGGGAAAATTTGGTCTTAGCCCGCATATGATTTATAATTGAAAAATACAAGAAGGAGAAATGGAAGAGAAAAAAAACGAGTTCAAAAGAAAGTGGAGCCAAACCAGAGAACCAAAACAAAGAGAAACTACAACAAAGAGAATACATAAATCTCTAACAAAAAGGGAACAAAAATCAACAAAAACAAAACTCCTGCAAAAAGTACAACTTTCAGAATTTGCACAGGCAGAAGAACAAAAACTTCCCTCAAGCACCAATAGCCAGGACTCAGGATAAATCGGATATACACATTCAAACAAATAACTCGGCCCCTGGCTGTCCGAGGACCTTCTAAAATTGAGAAAGCATGATATATTTTGTACCACAATGGGTACCGTTGCTCCTCATAATACCAATCAGAATGCCGTCCAGAAGCTAATCAGAATGCCGTCCAGAAGCTAATCATAATGCGTCACGTCACCTCCGTTTGGTGCTATTAACGTAACGCATTATGATTGATCTCCGAACAGTTGCATTCTGCATCCCACATAATAATTTCTCCATTATAGACAGTCGGGGTCAGATGCATGAGTTTGGAAGGGTTGGCAAGATGCATGTGGCCTCTGGATCTGCAGGAATTGACGGTGAAGGAGATCTTAAAAGGTTAGACCTAGACGCGGCGAAGAATTGTGAGATTTGAATGTCAAGAGATGAGCGTGGTACTTGGGTAGGTTGATGGTGGTTCTGGAGTGGATTTGTCGGATTTTAGAGATGCAGTTTAAGAAGAGGTAGAATCTAATAAGGGCGTCGTGGATTCTTGATGTGGAAGACAATATATTTGATAATTTGAGGTTAGAGGGACTTCGCGCTTGGGCCAAAGATTGACAGGTTCTTGGCGTGGATAAGAACGCAAAATACTGGAATCAGAAAGAATGTTGGAGTTGGAAAAGGTTGAACAATGGAACTGAAGCTCTGCGTTTCTGCGTGCTCTCTGTAGATCTCATGAAACTGTTTCATGCAAGTGGCTAAATAGTCAACTCAATTAGAAAATCACAATAACAACATTGAACATGGAAGGACTAATTGCCATCCAATCTGAACTTAGGCATGACTGCAATGTTCAAAAGCTGCTTCCTTCGTCGCATCTTCCGAAAAAGAATGCTATAAATTTAATCTATATGAGGAAACATGAAAGGCGAATTAAACATTCAAAGGCTATTTCAAAAGTTCAACTTTATGAATTTACTTGTATGCAATCTCTTATTCCTAATATAATGAAAACCCAAGGCTACGGTTTCGTTTGAGACAACTTTTTTATGCTTTCTAAAATAGTTTTTTAAAAAAAAATTGTATTAAAAAGTTGTTTTAAATCAATTGATAAAGTTATGAATTATGCTGTTAGTTAAACTTGATATTAAACATGTTGTAAGTGTAAGCTTTTGGTGTTGATGATCAATTTATTGTTCATTGCTGAGTCAAAGTTGATATGAAATTTGTTTTATGTGATTTGCATTTTGGCTTAATTTTATGGTTTTATGGAAACAGTTAGTATGCACCAATAGATATGAAGCGAAAAACCAAAATGATTAGGTAAACCTCATTTCTATTTATCTTTTTGGTATTTTTTTCTACTATAAATTATCTTGTTTTATTTCTTCTTATCAAGGTTTCTAATTAGATATTATCAATTGCAGCTTTGTAGGTAGACGAAGATGAAGAAGACATGAGAAACTTGTAATTTGATCGCACTATATAGTTTTGAGAGCTGTTTGAGATATATTATTTATGATTATGCTTTGAAAAATTTGTAATTTGAACTTACAATTGACTATTTCAGATCTTTGTGGATTCATAACCTTCATGTTATTATTTTTAGTAATATGATATCCTTGTGGTTTGCTATTGTCAAGAGAATGTAAAAAGTCATTATTGATTTATATTAGATATGTCTAAATAGATATGTCTAAATGGGTGGTGGTTGTTGTTGTTTTATATTAGATATTGTCAAAATGACAACATTATTATTTTTAAAGTAACTTTTCATGCTCTTTTTTTATGGTGAAAACTTGAAATTTTTTTTAAAAAAATCTTTTTTAAGGTGAAAAATGCATAAAAATTATTCAATTCGAGCTTGTAATCGAGCTTTTACTCGAGCCGAGCTCGAGCTCGAGCTAACGAGCCCAAAACGAGTCTGGAATCGGACGAACGAGTCGACCTCGAGCGGCCAACACAGTTAACGAGCTAAGCTCGAACAGCCCTCGGCTCGAGCTCGACTCGACTCGACTCGACTCGTTTGCACCCCTAATTGCATGGAAAGAGTTTTATGTAAAATTATCTATATCTAAAACAAAAGTAACACGTCTTCAATAAAACTAAAAATGACATAACTCCAAAATTGTAGATTCAAGTAAATTCAATCCAGTTTCTTTGTAAATTAATGATTAAAAAACAAAATTGGCACCACCAAAGGAAAATCTATAAAAGAGAAGAAATAAGAAGACTTTTCCAATGTAATATAGAAACAATATATGCATAATTTCATTCAGATTTGTTCATGGAATATCTCTAAATAAGCGAATGGGGTGTTTATTATCATTCTTAGGCTTCATTTGTGATTGTTTTTTTTACTACTTTTTAAAAGCAAAATTTTAAATTAAAAAAATTACTAAAAAGCCGTTTTAAAAAATTATAAGAAAGTTGTCCTAAACAAAACCTGAATTATATAATAAACATGGCTGGCCTGCTACACAACGGTTTATTACACTCGCATAATTTAAGGCTTTGTTTGAGACGGTTTTCTTTCTGCTTCTTAGAATAGCCTTTAATAGAAAAAAAAATTAATTTTTGTACTAAAAAGTTGCTTTAAAAAATAATAAGAAAGCCGTCCCAAACGAAGCCTAAACATATACATCCTACAGATGTATAATTGTTGGATGGCAAGGAAAGAAAGGCAGCAGAATGAATTAATATCATAAATTCTTTAAACCGAACAAAACAGTTTACATAAAACCCATGAAGTAAAAATCCAAATTAAATAGTCAAGCACAAAAATGTGGATGAGAAACTTACGTTTTCTATTTCAATTACGCAGATCGACAAATATAAATACTTCTACAATAGTAGAGATACAGCTAATATTTCCTGCAATCCAATGATAGCATTTGGCATGTGAACACTGAAACATGTATAAAATTGAGAAAATAACTTACACAAAAATATGTCTAAGTGATTGTTTTGATTAATTAAACTAACTATGCTAATTGAATAGAAATTATGATGATTATATAATAATAAGATTTAATAATTAATTAGTGTCTTAATTAAGATCATTCAAAATTTTAATAAATTTCTCTGCAACAAACAAATGACAATTCTTCATCGATCAGGTCTTTGATGATCTCATTAAGAAGTTCAAGTAGAGAAGAAATTTGTAATAGAGGAATCAAAAGAACCTGATCTTGATGAGCCTGCTTATGAGGACACTAGGACTTAAAATTGTTAATTGATAAGCACTATATGATAAGCTATTGCAGAAGATGATCAATTGGCTTCCAGTTCCGCTATCCGCTATCCGAGCACAACAAATATTATATTTCAGAGCTTTTAATACAGTAATCGTTGATGCTCTGCTTTTCTTGCCATCAAAACCGTAGATTGCTAACTACCTCTAATTCCTTCAGTATTCTACAGCTTTATATATTGAATACATTGTATTTACTATTTATCTTGTGGAAAAATGTAAAAGTATTTTCCATTATCTGTTCTCTGTAGTTTAGGAATTTCTTGAGTTTGTGTTTGCTGGTATGAATTCAGCTCACTACAAAAATATGTAGCCTTCGTCAAAAATAACTACTCACCCTCATCATTTTCCTCTTAGGAGGATTCAAGAGGACTAAGAGATGTAGATCATCAACAATGTCGTGTTCATTATTGACATTCACATATATTTCATGGTTAATCTGATTGAGTGTGTCGATATGCCAGCGATTGAAAAACATAGTCAATTGAAGACAAAATCTGTGTAGTATCTTATCTAAAATCTAATGTCTTTTGAAAACTTGACCCCAAATATTGTTAGAACTCTCCAAATAAGGAGAAGTGGGGGCATGAATTTTTGGAGCCCACATTCACTTCATCATTGCTTGAAAGTACAATAATGATATGTGAATTTATCTTCAAAACCTCATATATAAATATCGAGAAACTTCTATCGATGCAACAATATCATATATATATATAGGCAGAACCTCCATTGGGTCGGGGGGCAATTGCCCCCCTTAAAAAAAAAAAAAAAAATCTTTTTTATGTTGTTCTTTAAGTATTTTAGCACTTATTATAAGGATTTTTAGGCAATTGTCATCCTTAAAATTTTTTTAGAAAGTAGCTAATAAAGTAAAGCAATCCTAGGTAAGGCAGAAATGGAAAAGTCAGGGAATAAAGAAAAGGCTTGTCTCCACTACCCACGAACCACCTGAGTAGCCAGGCCAGTCCGCGCCCGGTCCGCCTGAGTAGCCAGGCCTAACCAATGACCGCATCAGTTCTCCCCGGCTCCGAAAAGCTCGACTCCGACGAGACAGTAGGAACCTCATTATCAGGAGGAACATAACTGTACAAATCAGCTATGTTAAAGGTGGAAGATGTTCTAACATCCGGCGGTAGGTCAATCACATAAGCGTTGTCGTTGATCTTGCTCAGAATCGGGAACGGTCCCAGCTTTCTCGGGCACAGCTTGGAGTAAGTTCCTTGGGGATATCGTTCTCTGCGCATTCGCAACATTACCAAATCTCCCACGTTGAAGGATTTATGCCGGCGGTGAACGTCAGCGATCAACTTATACTTCTCATTGGATTTTTGTAGGTATTCTTTAACTGTCCTGATAGTGTCTTGAGCCTCTACTATCGTTTTTCCAGCCAAGGACTTGCATCCTTTTGGTAGGATTGCCACATCTACCAACTGGTTGGGCAACTTGGTGTAAACTATCTGAAATGGACACAATCCCGTAGAACGGTTTGAGGTTGCGTTGTAAGCAAATTCCGCGTGGCTTAATTGATCTTCCCAGTTCTTGTGGTTATCCTGGACTAAACATCTCAACATATTGCCAAGTGTGCGATTCACTACCTCCGTTTGACCGTCGGTCTGAGGGTGGTAGGCGGAACTGAGCTTGATGTCTGTGTTAAGCCTCTTCCATAATTCTCTCCAAAAATGGCTTACAAATTTCACGTCGCGGTCCGAAGTTAAGCTCCTCGGCACCCCGTGAAGCCGGATAATCTCCTTAAAGAAGAGGAAGGCGACGTTAACAGCGTCGAACGTCTTCTTGCAAGGGATGAAATGCGCCATTTTTGAAAAGCGATCAACGACTACCATAATAGAATCAGAGCCTCTTCTAGTACGAGGAAGTCCCAAAACGAAATCAAGAGACAGGTCTTCCCATATGGAATCGGGAATGGGTAGGGGAAGGTAAAGCCCAGTGTTTTGCGCTGTTCCTTTGGATCTTTGGCATACAAAACATTTTTCCACAAAACGAAGAACGTCACGACGCAGATGTGGCCAGTAGAATCTCTGTTGCAGCAATTCTAAAGTTTTGTCACGTCCCATGTGAGCCGCCAACCCACCGCAATGCATCTCCTTAATCAGCTGGGGACGCCAGGACGAATCAGGCACGCAGAGGCTATTTCCTTTAAAAAGAAAGCCTTGATGCAGGGAATAATCTAGTTTGGGATGACCCGTTTTACAAGCTTCCCAGATGGCCGAAAAATCCTTGTCGTTCATATAAAGTTCCTGAAGTGCTTGAAGTCCCGTGAGCTCAGTCTGGAGGCGGACGAGCAATGCTGACCTCCGACTCAACGCATCTGCAACCCGATTGCTTCTACCGGCTTTGTGTTTGATAACAAAACTGAACCTTTGGAAGAACACTACCCACCGTGCGTGCATTCGATTGATACTCTTCTGGCTGTTAATGTATTGTAAGGCCTGATTGTCGCTGCATAATACAAAATCTCGGTGCAATAAGTAGTGTTCCCATTGCTTAAGGGCACGAACCACGGCGTAAAGCTCCTGTTCATAAGCAGACCAGTTCTGCCGTGGTCCGCTCAGTTTTTCACTGAAGTATTCCACCGGCCTCCCCTCCTGAGATAAAACTGCGCCTATCCCCACTGCCGAAGCATCCGTTTCAACCTGGAATGGTTTGTTAAAATCTGGGAAAGCAAGAACGGGTGCAGTGCTAAGGGCCTTCTTGATCCGGTTGAAACTGTCCTGTTGTTCTTTACCCCAAACAAATTTGGTGGACTTGAGGCAGTTCGTAAGAGGGGCAGTAATTTCTCCAAAGCCTCGGATAAATCTCCGGTAGTAGTTTGCTAGCCCATGAAAGCTTCTAACTTCAGTCATACTCGTGGGGGTAGGCCAATTGCTGATGGCTGAAATTTTCTGTGGAGCGGTATGCACTCCTTCCGACGATAGAATAAAGCCCAAGAAATGAACCTTGTCCGCCGCAAACTCACACTTGCTCACATTGATGATGAGCTGATGTCTCCGAAGAGTCTCCAGGATGGCTCTCAACTGAGTCATATGGTCTTCATAAGAAGAGCTGAAAACAAGAATGTCATCAAAATAGACTACGCAGCATTTATCTAGAAAAGATTTAAGGACGTCGTGCATCAGCCGCATGAACGTAGAAGGGGCGTTACACAGCCCGAATGGCATCACGTTCCACTCAAAGAGCCCATCGATTGTTTTGAAAGCGGTCTTCCACTCATCCCCTGGACGGATACGGATTTGATGGTAACCACTTCTCAAATCAAGCTTGGAGAAAATTTTGGCGCCGGCGAGCTTGTCCAATAGATCGTTGATGCGGGGAATGGGAAACCGATACTTAACTGTAATGCGATTGATCGCTCTGCTATCAATGCATAACCGCCACTGCCCATCCTTCTTAGGAACGATCAAAGCCGGAACAGCACATGGGCTGAGGCTTGGTTGGATGAATTTCTTTTGCAGCAGCTCTTGAATTATCTGTCTTAGGATGCCATGCTCCGTGGGGCTCATACGGTAATGAGGTAGATTAGGCAAGACAGCGCCTGGCACGAATTCAATCTGATGCTGTAAACTTCGGAGGGGTGGCAGTGCGGATGGTAACTCGGGAGCAGTTATGTCCTCAAAATCCTTGAGCAATTCTTTGATTTCAGGAGCAGTGAAGCCCGGTTGTGTTACTTGGTCCTGCACGACAAGCGCCCAGAGGGGCTGTGCTTGATCGTGGCATCTCAGCAAGGATTGCCCCGTGACCACTCTCGCTGATAACAGATTGTGGGCTGATGGCAGAACTGGGACAGCACTGCCTGGGAAGAATTTGAGTCTCTTTACGTTCCAGTCTAGAGTGTACGTGTTAGCCCGACCATCGTGGATAGCCCCTGTATCATACTGCCATGGCCGGCCGAGTATTATATGACAGACGTCCATATCTAAGACGTCGCAAATGATATGGCACAAGTATTGTTTTCCAATTGAAAACATCACCTTGCACAAGTCAGATACCATGGATTCAATTCCCTTTTTAATCCAACCAATCTTATACGGCTTTGGGTTCTTTGATGTGTTGAGTTGCAATGCTTGTACCGCTGCTCGAGAAATAATGTTCTCGGTGCATCCACTGTCGATCACCATGTCACAGACCTTCCCATTAATCGTACACTTTGAACGGAAAATGTTGTGCCTTTGACTATCAACGGGCTTCCGTGGGGCTATTAACACCTTTTCCATGACGCATAGCACGGGTTCCCCTTCATCTGCCAAAACAGCTTCATAAGGTGCTTCCCCTTCCTCCTCGACATTGTCTTCCAATTCACCTTCTTCTTCTCCCTCTGCAAACTGAGCTTGGTGACGGTTGGGGCATTCGTTAGACTTATGCCCTGGTTGAAGGCATCTAAAACATTTGATGGTTGAGGGCTTAGCGTAAGGGTTCTCCCGGCTACCACGGGGTTTAGCCTATAGCTTGTCCTCACCCATAGGTGTTCGAGATGGAGATTGGCCAGGCATATTACCTGGTGCCAGAGCCTTACTCGGTGTTGTGCCGCCGGATTTTTGATAACCGGGCAGATTATCAGGGAATGTTCTTCGTGGCGCCTGAGTACGATAGGGTCGTTGCAATTGTGATTCTGCTTTGAGCGCGAAATTAACGGCCTGAGATAACGACCACACCGCATTGAGTTCTAACTTGTCTTGGATAGCTTCCTTTAAACCAGCCGTATAACGCGCCACCAATTGGTTGTCCGACTCTAGAAGGTTATTGCGAGCACTTAGTCTGTAGAACTCCTCAGTGTATTCATTGACTGATCGAGTGCCCTGCCTGCATTGCTGATACTGCACGTACAGGAGTTGTTCGAAATCTGTTGGAAGGAAGTGCCGCCGCATCAGCCGCTTCATTCGAGTCCAGTTGAGTATCGGACCCTTGCCTTCTCGTCGTCGGCTCTGCAAAACTTGCATCCACCACGCGCTGGCTCCGCCCTTGAGACGGCAAGCCACGTATTTCACTTGTTTGGCCGGCGGAATTTCCATGTAGTCGAAGAAATTTTCTACTGCCGCTTCCCAATCCAGGTAATCCTCAATGTGCAACCTGCCTTCAAAAAACGGAATGTCAAGTTTAATGCGCATACCTTCGGTCTCTTGTCTCGGTAGTCTGTGTCTTCGCAAACGATCCAATCTAGGAGGATGCGATGCTTCTTCGGCCTCAGATTGATCCTCCGGTGACAAACCTTCTGAATCTGATTCTGTCGCCACCGGACAGAATGTGGTTGCCCTCTGTAACGGGGCTTCCTCGCGTAAATACCGTCTCGGAGCCGGTATGGTTGCCGGAACGGTGGGACGAGCCACTGGATTTGTGGCCGCGCGGACTTGCCGCATCTCTTCCGGAAGAGATACTCAGTTGAATATCAGCTTATAAGATAATGTAATTATTATGAGGTACGACAAAAAGTATCGGCCCGGTTTCTAGAAGGCTGCCACCTCACATGTCGCACTGCCCTTTACCTTGGATGGATAGATATTCTTGAATTTCTTCCCCTAAAAATAAAATATTCATTATTAAGAAGGACAATAAATAGCAGGAAAGGACCGAAAGGTATATCTATATCATTCGTGGCATTTTTCTTAGTTGAACCACTATTTATGAATAAATTAATTTAAAAATTAATATAAATAATAACAACAAAATATCAATGTTTTACTTGTCTACGTGTGATTGAAGAAATATTTTGTGCAAACACTGGATGCAGCCCTACATTCAGAAATGAATCACGTGTATACCTACGTCAATGGTACCATCGGTAACCGAATACTGAGTTCATAGTTGTTACACAACGAAGCACACTATTCTGGTTGATCTTCGGACTGACGTTTCGACCGTCCGCGACAAAATAATTAATCGGGGATTGATTACAAATTTTGTTCCATTGTGTTCTATTAAAGATATAAAATTCTTATTTAAATCTTAATGAAAAAATTAGTTTACTTTCTAAACAAGTTTTTTTAGGTCAATATTAACTTTCTTAACATAATTAGATCTAATACATTTTACTATCATGACAGGGTCATAAATGATCAATGTTTTTATGTGATCAAACACTGTAAAACTGCATCTCTCTAAGTTTTGTATCGCAATTTCAAATTTTGGTCTCTAAGAGTATAAGCCAACTTCATGTCATTCAGGCATCTTTATTATTTACGAAACACTTAAACTTAATTTTATGGTTCCTATTTATGGCCATAAAGTATTGCAAGTCAACCACCCCTATATAATTTGAGTGACAACTGTTATCAAACCAACAGAATCTGATGCATTACCTACTAAGTTTTACCATTCCAACTTAAATTCTACTAATAATTTTCCATTTATTTCACCATCACCTTGGAACTGTATACCAAATATTTTTATTAACTTTTTATTGATTAATATATATAATTTATTTACAATGTAATTTAAAATAAATTCAATAAAATTAATTTTATATAATATCTTTTTATTATAGTTTTAAGTATGTGGGTCTTGTTAAGAGATGTTCTGCTCATTTATCCCAATTGTACGCAAAGGTCTCTTTTCAACGCTTAAGGTGACTATTATTAATCCTTTTTCGAAATTAGAGATTAAAGAAGCTTTGCCTATGCAATTCAGATAAGGTGCTTATTCCTGATCATGGTTTTACTTAACTTCTTATTAACGTATGGTTCTCAAGAAATTCAGCTAATGTTTTTCAATTCAAGCCTTTTTTTTATAGATGATTTGTCGTCCCCAAACATGATTAAACACAACCGTAAATAACCCTAATCAAATAATTGGACAATAATCTTAAGATTTTTAGATTACAAAATTGAAAATTTTCACACACATTTAAGTTATTATTATATTGAATAATGTTAGAACAGTTAAACAGCAGACATGCGAATAAATAGCTTATTCTTCTTCAGCCTACTACAAAGATGTACCGTTAAACCATCTCTCATAAGAGATTTATATATATGAAGCTGTCATGTATTACAGAGAAAGACAGTAATAATATACAATTCGTTTAACTTTTCCCTTTTACCATTATCTTCTTTTTCCTCTGTTTTGAGTTTTCCTTCAGGATCATCAAAATGCATTAGAAATCTAAATACAATTAAACTTCAGATATGCACATCGCACTTAGAATTGGTTGGTGGGCGACATCGGTTGGAAACCCTCACTCATGTTTCAAATCCTCTCTCAAGTGACGCTTGTTTGAGGGGAGTAGCAAAGTGTGGTTTCGCGTGTGGATTGGCTCCGCTGAGGGATTAGTTATGCATCATGCCCCTTAAGAGGGTGGCGAGGGTATTTCTAACATAACAATCATGACTTTATAATGAGACTCAAGTAGAAACAGTCAGTGCTTGCTTCCTCTCATATTCCCACCTTTTTAAAGCCCTTTTGCAACAAATCTAATTCGGAATCTAAGAACAACCTTGTTGGAGCAATTCGATAATGACTTACTTTCGCACATGCTGATCAAAGGAACGGCATTACACTTTTGCAACATATTTTTTCATATTGTTTTTTTTTCAATTTTGTTCCCAGTGGATCGACCAGCAGCAGATTCCTGTGATGAAAAAAAACTCGTAATATACTAGTCACACGACAAGATATATTAATAAGGATTGAACAAAGAAGTCCCCATGCTTGGAAATGGTTTAGTGATTAATTGCAGTTAATAAGTGAGTCAATAAATTAATGGGACTTAAGTAGCTTGTAAGGTAGCCTTATATTTTGAAAATAGCCATTGTTGTAAAGGATGCAGATACAAAATATAAATAAATTAACTCTCTGTATAAAAAATAAAAATAAAAACTTCTTTTTTTGGAAAAAATGTTGTTTAGCCGCATATTATTTATAACTGAAAAGATACAAGAGGAGAAATGGAAGAGAAAAGAAAACGAGTTCAAAGAAAGTGGATGCCAAAACCAGAGATACAAAACAAAGAGAAACTAAACAAAGATTGGAGGGTTGGGCAAGATGCATTGGCCTCTGGATCGTGCAGGAGATTGATCGGTGAAGGGATCTTTTAAAAGGTAGACTAACGCGGCGAAGAAATTGTGAGATCTTAATGGCGAGAGATGAGCGTGGTACTTGTAGGTCGATGGTGGTTCTGGTATGGATTTGCCGATTAGAGATGCCAATAAGAGAGGTAGAATCTAATAAGGGCGTCGTGGATTCTTGATGTGGAGACAAAATATATTTGATAATTTGAGGTTAGAGGGACTTCGCGCTTGGCCAAAGATTGACAGGTTCCTTTGGCGTGGATAAAGTAAAGCAAAATACTCGGAAAGATCAGGAAAGAATGTGGAGTTGGAAAAGTAAGAACAATGGAACTGAATGCTCTGCGTTTCTGCGTGCTCTCGTAGATCTCAGAAACTGTGTTCATGCAAGTGGTCTAAATAGTCAACTAAATTAGAAATCAAATAACAACATTGAAAATGGAAGGACTAATTGCGATCAATCTGGACTTAGGCATGAACTGCAATATGTTCAAGAACGCTGCTTCCTTCGTCGTCATTCTTCCGAAAAAGAATGCTAATAAATAGTAATCTATAGAGGAAAACATGAAGGGGAATGTAACATTCACAAGGCATATTTCCAAAGCATTCATGGGGGGGTTTATATTACTGTTTTGTAGCCCCCAAATCTCTGATTTCTAATATATATGAAAACCCAAGGTAGGTTTCGTTTGGAAGACAACCTTTTTATGCTTTTCTTAAAATCAGGTTTTTTTTGAAAAATGTATTAAAAAGTTGTTTTAATCAACTTTGATCATAAGTTGAGAATATCTGTATAGTTAAACTTGATATTAAACATGTTGATTAGTGTAAAGCTTTTGTGTTGATGATCCAATTATTTTGTTTTCATTGGCTGAGTCAAAGTGTGATATGAAATTTTTTTGTATTGCTATTTGGGCTTAATTTTATGGTTTTATGGAAACAGTTAGTATGCACCAATAATAGTGAAGCGAAAAACCAAATGATAGGTAAACAACTCCCATTTCTAATTTATCTCTTTTTGGTATTTTTTTTCTACAAATTATCTTGTTTTATTTACTTCTTATCAGGTTTCTAAATTAGATATTAATCAAATTGCAGCTTTGTAGGTAGACGGAGAATGAAGAAGACATTGAGAACTTGTAATTTGATCGCACTAAATTAGTTTTTTGAGAGCTGTTGAGAACATATTTATTTATGATGTATGCTTCTTGAAAAAATTTGTAATTTAGACCTTACCAATTGAACTATTCAGATATCTTGTGTGATTCATAACCTCAGTTATTATTTTTAGTGATATGATAATCCTTGTGGTTTGCTATTGTTCAGAAGAATGTAAAAGTCATATATTGATCTAATATATTAGATATGTCTAAAATAGATATGTACTAAATGGGTGGTGGTGTTGTTGTTCTATAATTAGATATTGTAAAATGACAACATTCATTATTTTAAAGTAACTTATCAGCTGCTTTTTTATTGGTGAAAACTTGGAAATTTTTGTAAAAAAAATCTTTTTTAAATGGTGAAAATTGCATATTTTTTTCCAATTCGACTAGTATGGAGCTTTTATCGAGCCGAGCTCAGCTAACAGAGCCCAAACGAGTCTGGAATCGACAACGAGTCGACCTCGATGGCGCAACACAGTTAACGAGCTATACTCGAACAGCTTCGCTCGAGCTCGACCTCGACTTTCGATCTCGTTTGCACCCTCTAATTGCATGGGATTTTCTGTAAAATTATCTTTATCTAAAACAAAAGTACACGTCTTCGAATAAAATGACACACTCCAAATGTAGATTCATAGTATAATTCATCCAGTTTCTTTGTAAATTAATGATTAAAAAATAAATGATTGAACGAAGGACTTGGGCAACTACAAAGGAAAATCTATAAAAGAGAAGAAATAAAAAGCACGTTCAAATGTAATATTAGAACACTATATGCATAATTTCATATCTGATTTGTTCATGGAATATTGCTAAATAAGCGAATGGGTGTTATTTTCATTCTCAGCTTCATTTCGGATTGCTTTCTTACCAATTTTTTAAGAGCAATTTTTTAAATTAAAAAAATTACTAAAAAGCCTTGTTTAAAAAATATATAAGAAAGTTGTCCAAATAAAACCTGAATTATATAAGTAAACGAGGGCCTGCCTGACACAACGGTTTATTACACTCGATTAACATTTAGGCTTTATGTGAAACGGTTTTCTTGCTTGCTCTTAAACAGCTATTCAAATAGAAAAAAAAAGATTAAATTTTTACTAAAGTTGCTTTAAATATAGTACAGAAACGTCCCAACAAAGACATAGAACATAACATCCTACAGATGTATTATATTGTTGAGATGGCACAGGAAAAGAAGGCAGCAGAAATGTAATTAATATCATAGAATTTCTTAACGAACAAAACAGTTTACTATAAACCCATGAAGTAAAAATCCAAAAATTTAAATTAGTCAAGCACAAAAATGTGGATTGATGAAACTTACGTTTTCTTTTCAATTACGCAGATCGTACTAAATATAAATACTTCTACAATAGTAGAGATCAGCTAATATTTCCTGCATCCAATGATACATTGGCATGTGAACACTGAAAATAGTATTAAATGAGAAAATTAACTTACACAAAAATATTGTCTAAGTGATTGTTTTGATAAATTAAACCTAAACTATGCTAATTGAATAGAAATTATAATGATTATATGACTTATAAGATTTATAATAATTAATTAGTGTCTTAATATTAATGATCATTACAAATTTTAATAAATTTTCTCTGCAACAAACAAATGACAATTCTTCTATCGATCAGGTCTGTGATGATCTGCTCAATAGAGAAGTTCAAGTAGAGAAGAAAATTTGTAGAATAGAGGAATCAAGAACCTGATCTTGATGAGCCGCTGCTTATGAGGACACTAGGACTTTAAAATTGTTAAATTGATTAAGCACTATGATGAATAAGCCTATTGCAGGATAATCGAATCATGGCTTCCAGTTCCGCTATCTCGGCTATCCGAGCACAACAAATTATAATGTCAGAGCTTTTTATACAGTAATTCGGTTGATGCTCGTCTTTCTTGCCATCAACAGCCGGTAGATTGCTAACTACTCTAATTTCCTTTCAGTATCTACAGCTTTATATATTGAATACATTGTAATTTCTATTATCTTGTGGAAAAATTAAAAGTATTTTCATTATCTTTCTCTGTAGTTTAGGAAATTCTGAGTTGTGTTTTGCTTGTATTGAATTCACAGCTCACTACAAAATCTGGTACGCCTTTCGTCAAAAATAACTACTCACCCTCATCATTTTCCTCTTAGAGGATTCAGCGAACTAAGAAGATGTAGATCATCAACAATGTCGTGTTCATTAATTGATCATTCACACTATATTTCATGGTTATCTATGAGTGTGTCGATTACTGCCAGCGAAATTGAAAAACTATAGTCAATTGAAGACAAATCTGTAGTGTATCTTTATCTAAAATCTAATGTTCTTTGAAAACTTGACCCCAAATATTGTTAGAACTCTCCAAATAAGGAGAAGTGGTGGGCATAGATTTTTGTGGCCCTCACATTCACTCACTCATTTGCTTGAAAGTACCAATAATGTATGTAATTTTATGCTTCAAAACCTCATATATTAAATATCGAGGAAAACTTACTTCTTATCGATGCAACAAATCATCATAATATATTATTATATATATATATAATATACTATATAATATTATATATATATATATTATATTATAGCGGAACCTCCATTGGGTCGGGGGCAAATTGCCCCCCTTTACAAAAAAAAAAAAAAAAAATCTTTTTTATGTCGTTCTTTTTAAGTATTTTTAGCAGTTCATATTATAAGGATTTTAGCGCAATTGTCACCTTAAAACTTTTAAAATACTATAATCATTTAGGCAATTGTCCCAACAAGAATCAATAAATACATTCATCATTTACTTTATTAATTATGAATTCCAAAAATATATTTTAGAATCAAAACTTTGTTTCGGCGCGACTGCTCCTTGCATCCCTGACATTACTTATAAGTTGTTGCCCCTTTGAAGATTAAGGTGCTGGTTCCGCCCCGTGTATGTATATATATATATATATATATATATATATATATAATATATATTATATATATAAGAATGGGTGCCATATACCACTGCACAAAAGAGCAAGAAATCGCAACCAATGAGATAAGGTGTTTGGTTGATAGGTGAAGACGAACCATAGATGCACTGCTAATGGCTCCTTTTGCTCTTCGGTCTGAACATGGAACATCGCCTTATAGTTAGGGGTGAACGATATTGACCTTCAACAAAGAAACAAACTCAAACTCTTACACAAAAATTTACAGGTTACGGTTAAGACATTTCAGATTCAGCTTAGCGTTAGATTTCGCTTAAGCGAACCACTGACCGAAAAAAAGGGGGCACACTTGTTCCAATCCATGAAATCAGACTCTTGACTCAAAATAATTACTCACTTAACTAGGGGTGTCAATTTCGGGTCACGGTCGGATTCGGTCGAACCGGAACTGACCCGGGTTCAAACGGGTCGAACCCTAACCCGACCCGGGAAGCAAACGGGTCGGAAATTCCACACCCCGACCCGATCGCGCGAGTTCCGGGTTGACCCGACCCGACCCCGTGTTCGGATCGAACCCGCTCGCTGGCGCCCGGCGGGGGACGGCGATCGCGCGCGGGCGAGAGGCGGGCTGCAGTTGCGGTGGCGCGCGGAGGGCGGCGGCTGTCTGACGCGGGCGCGCGCGACGAGCTGGGCCAGCGCGGGCAGACGCGGGCTGCGCGGGCACGCCGGGTTTGCGGCGCGGCCGCGCGGGCTGCGCGAGCAGGCGCGGGCAGCAGCTCGGGCAGGCGCAGGGAAATGCAAAAATTCAATTTTTTTTGAATTAAAACGGGGTTGGCGGGTTGACCCGGCAACCGCCGGGTCAACCGGAACCCGACCCGTTTTTGAAAACGGGTCGATTTTCTGGAACCCGAAACCCGACCGTTTTGAAATCGGGGTCGGGTTCAACCGGCGGGTCCGGTCGGGTTTTTCGTTGTCGGTGTCAAAATATTTGCCACCCCTACCCTCACCCTCCTAACATGAATGCAAAGGTGGTCCGCTTAGCATGGGGCGGATCCAGCTTCTTTTTTTTCAGGGTGGGCAATATAAAAAATTTTTTTTTTTGTGGGGATGGGCAAAAATGCTTTGATTGATTAAATGAGGGCAAAAAATTTTTTAAGAGGGGGCAAAAATATCCAAAATATACCAAAAATAATTTCAAAATATCATACATAATTTAAAAAATTTTTTTGAGGAGGGCATTTGCCCCCCCTCTCAACTAAAATGGGGATCGCCCATCTCGCTAGCAACATAGACAAGTTGTGGAAAACCCACAAATGCTTAGCTCGTTGTAGGTCTTGCTTGGGTTGGGAAACACCCACATCACCGAGTTCGGTTCCTTCGGCATTAGTTCACCTCGTTGATGGGGGCCCAAAATGCCGGCTTGCGTCAGTAAGGGTGTCAATAAATTTACACGACCACGAAAACCCGACCGCGGACCCGCCGGTTGAACCCGACCGCATTTTCAAAACGGGTCCGGTGTTCGGGTTCCAGAAATATCGACCCGTGTCAAAAACGGTCGGTTCCGTTTGACCCGGCGGAGTTCCGGTCAACCCGCCACCCGTTTAATTAAAAAAAATTTGGAATTTTGGCATTTCCCGCGTCTGCCCGCCGCTCGCCAGCTCGTGCGCGCGCCTGCCCGTCCGCCAGCCGTAGCGCCCTCGCGCGCCACCGGCGCTGCAGCCGCTCTCGCCTCCGCGTCGCCGCCCCGCCTCTGCCAGCAGCGGTTCGACGCCGAACCGGGTCCGGGTCGGGTCAACCCGGCAACTGC
>NW_021318999.1:88977-127923 GCF_001605985.2 Dendrobium catenatum | reverse complement strand
CATATCGTCGGCGAAACCGAACGCCGAATTATTTGATAAGCTCCTCCAATTGCTTGGAAGTCTGTTTTTGCGTCTCCCATAACGCCTCCAACTCCGATCTCCGTCGGCTCTGGGGACGGTTTGCTACTTTCCGCCATTGTCGCCGCCGGGTCGGGTCCGGGTTCGGATTTCCGACCCGTTTGCCTTCCCGGGTCGGGTTAGGGTCGACCCGTTTGAACCCGGGTCAGTTCCGGGTTCGACCCGAACCCGACCCGTGACCCGAAATTGACACCCCTAGCGTACAGTGGCATGGTGGCCCGGTAGGTCGGCCGGGGTTTACGGACCTCCAAACGCGCTCGGTGAAGCCTGGAGTGGCAGCTGATGGTTCCTCGTCACAAAAAAAAAAAAAAGTTGTGGATAAGCTTCTAGCATGCTGTAATAAAGCTTTGTATGCTAATTTCATGGTCGGGGCTAATCATATATTGTCCTTTATGTTCTCAGGGTTGACGTTGAACTTCTAGTCGCCTATTTTGAAGCACAAGTAAAAAAGAGGTCTTCTTTCTGAAGTCGCACTTTTTTCAAGTTCAATAAAATGAACTATCTTTCAAGAGGTCAAACGCTTTTCTTGCATGCTTGAGATGATCCTCCCACATTCGATTATAGATAAGAATATCGTCGAGGTAGAGGATTACAAAATCCTTCATGCATGACCTCAAAATTCATGAGTGCGTAAATATTCAATTTAATTAATATAGCATTCAATCTCATCAATATTAGTAACAAAAAACAAGAAATCTTTCAACGAATCATTAGTCGATACATGAATCAATAAATCAATAAATTTATAAAGTAATCGTATCTAAAAGCAATCATAAATCAATAAATAAATGAATCATAAAATATAGGTGTCAATATCATATATCTTATTTATTTTGTCTATTATCAATGAAATTCAATTAGTTATGGCAAAAATTTCTACAGAAACTTGACAAAATCCGCCAAAAAACAGGCTTACTGACGGAATTTAATCCGTTGCAAAAAGTAGCAATGGAAAGCCATTTTCGTAGGAAATAAACCTGCCAAAAATTTTTTGGCAGATTTTTGCTAGCTTTTGAGCATAAAAAACGTCATTATTTGTTGAGTTTTCCCCCAAAATTTATGGTGGATTTGCGACAAATTTCCCACCGTAATTTACGGCGGAATTTGTCATCGTAATCTGCCATAAAATTATGTCGAATTTGTGGCCACAAATTATGTTGCAAATTACGATGAAAATTTTTGGCGCAAATCCGCCGTAAATAACGACAAAAATTTCCAATCACAAATGGGTTTAATTGAACCTATAATATTTCGGGTTAGATTTTAGGTCGGTCAAATATTAACACCCTAATTATGTTTCAGGTTAGAGTAAAGGAAAATATCATATTGAGTAGGTGAGCTTAGGATCTAATATGCATGAGTCTCTATATTTATTTTTCCTGATTTGTACAATCATTGCTATTTATTTTTTTTTTCCCTATTCTAGTTTATGTAGCCATGTGTTATAGCGTAAATACTATATATACATTTTGCGGATAAATGAAATGAAAAAAAAAAAGTGGACGAGTTTACTTTATTATATCTTTTAAAGTTATTTAAAAGCTCTGTGACCTATAACATTTAAATGAAAATTGAAATTAAAACTCCTAAAACTTAGATCTTGGACTGACCTATCATATGTCAACAAGTTATAACCTGTATGTTTGCGGATCATATCGGGCTGGTTTGTGACATAAGAGAAGGGTGATAAGAGAGAGAAGTCTTTGATAGGCTTGTTCGTCCATTGCTTCTATTATGAAAAGTATTTTGATCGTTGAAAGTGACATCTACATCTATTTTCAATGATTTTGAGTTTAATATATTTCTCTATTCTAAAAGCAATAAAAATGTGATATCTCCTATTTATAAACTTTCACAATGTGACTTTTGATATGTGATAGATGTTATCATTCATAATATTTTGACTAGTTTATATTGAAGTTTCAAGGGATTGTTTGACTTATATGATATTTGTTGAAATGTATTGGAGAATATTATGTGCAAGTAGACCAGCAGGTGCTAATGCACTAAATTTGGATGTATGTTTATTATATATATGTATCCATTTTTTGTCAATCTTATATATATATATATATATATATATATATATATATATGATTGTTATGTATAACTCTTTTTAATTGTTTAGCTTAGTGAAGTAAATGAAATGATGTTAATGGTTTTACATACAATTTATTTGATGATATAAAAAATATCATATATTTGTTAATATTGAATAAAATTAAATAAGAAATTTCTTTCAAATTATATATTAAAAATTAAATCAACTATTGCAGATACAACATGATGGGACTCACCTCAATACAATAGTTTGCATCGAGTCAAGTCATGATTCCAACTCTCCCATAATCTCCTTTCAATCCATTAACTTTGTGATAGCACAAATTCTATTGTCAGAAAATTGCTCTGTGAGGGCTAATGTTGGTAGAGGCTAGTTATCAAGCTATCAGATTTTTGAGGGAAAAAATAGATTTTAGTGAGCACTATTGCGTCGAAGCGACTTCGTTGCGACGTTGGGTCTCATTTGAGGATATTCTAGGAGAATATAGAAGATTCTCTGGGAGAGCATCAACGCTAGAAAATTAAGCACTACAACGGTAGTTCAAAATGATAGATATTAGATATTATAATATCTCCATCCATTTAATTCCAAGTCATCACTCCTCCATTCCATTTATCTAGTTGAGGAAGGAAAGAAAGGAGAAGCAAAAGATGAACATCTACAAAATCAGTGCACCATTTTACTCATTCTACCCCAATCTGTGGTAGATAACTTGCTAAATTTCTACATTTAACGTCTTTTGCAAGTGTATGATAATGTTCAGTATGCATATAAATGTATGGGTCTATTTCGGGGTAGGTTCCATGAGTTTGTGTGCATAATTTGGAACTCTATAATTTTTCACCTCGGGCACCACGATGCCGAGGTAGGTGGCACCAAAGTATTGAGAGAGATCTTTTGCCCAAATTTATTATGTGATGTGGCATTGGGGGAGGCATTACGGCACCATGCTCTCCTAGAGGGAGAGCTGCAGCATGCAAGATCGAGCGCTACGGCGCCTGGCTAAAATTTTATATAAAAATACCTATTTCCACTATTTTAATTATAACAAATTCATTTCTTCCCCAATAGGTAGCTAGCTAGGGAGAGAAAGGTAGAGTTTTGGTGACTTTGATCTATGTTTTTGTTGTCGGCACTGTTTTGAAAATTACTTGGATCGAGGTAGATTACATTTTTCCTATTTTTGTTTTAAAAAAAATAAATTTTTGATATTTTTTAAATTTAATTTCTAATTTCATAGTGAAAAAATGAGAATAACTATATGACCGCTAAACTTTTACAATGTAACTTTTTGTATGTTATAGATAAAATAATTTTGAAAATTTTGATATTTTTTTTAGAAATTTTTGTCAGGTAATTTGAAAAATGTGCTATTTTATTCTATTAGAAAATAATTATAGTCTTAGAAAATAGTGTTGTATAATTAAAACTTCTAAATAATATTCTGAATAATCCCTAATTATTTGGTGACGTTTTGAAATAGTGAATTTATTATGCTCAACATGTAACTATGTTGCCTATCAATAAAACCTTCTTTGAAAAATCTGAATTTGGTTTATTTATATTTCTTTTATTGTAATTCACTGGTATATCTAATTATTTGCTTGAAATATGTGATTATGAGGAGATTTGATGTGCGGTGGACGTTCTATTATGTTGTTAAATACACAACGAATCATAAAGGGTTTGAAATTCATAATATCTGATATGTACTGAGCATTGGGAATCATAAAAGTCTGTTCATCGATATGCTAGCACATAAATAATAAGGGTTTATTTTTTATGGGAGGCATGGGCGGATCCCCATGTAGTTGAGGGGGGGCAAATGCCCCCCCTCAAATTTTTTTTTTTTTAATTTTAGTGAGATATTTTGAAATATTTTGAGTATTTTGGGTATTTTGCCCCCTCTCAAAAAATTTTTTTGCCCTCATTTAATCAATCCTAAGCATTTTTGCCCATCCCCCACAAAATTTTTTTTTTGCCCACCCTAAAAAAAGAAGCTGGATCCGCCCCTCATGGGAGGTATAGGGCTTGAGGGAAATATGTTATTTTCTATTATGATAGTTTATGTGCTTTCACTGTATAGTCTACTTTATTTTAGTCATTTGTCATTTATATTATGCTCAATATGATAAATTTCTTATGAACTACCTTTATATTCAATTAAATGCATAATGAAAGAAAATGCATAATGAATAAATTATTAGAAATTTAGATTGATAGGTGTAGTATATTGAGCTCTGTTGGCTCACACGTATTATGCATTCTGTTTCAAGTTTGTATATGGTTTGATTCATATAAGGTGCAAAGATGATTTATCTTACATGGTATAATCCAATAACTATAACACATTATAATGAGAAGCATAATATCATTTCTTATCATCTATAAAATTACAATGAGAAGTATTATATTAAATCAAAGCAATCTTAATATAATTATAGTAAGAAGGTGAGTACAATCATAATAGCTATAAAATAATAGACAAAAAAATTGATACATTTGAATACAATTATAATATCTATAATGTAATACAATTGAATCGATCCTCCATTTATTAGGTGAGTGTTACTGAACTTAATACTTATAAAGCCATCTTTTTCCTATTCAATATAGTGCTTTGGATATTCTTTTGTATCTCTATAAATTTATCAAATATAATCACATTTATGTCACTATAAAGTGCCCAAATCTATGCATGTAATACCCAACATAATGATGCCAATAATATCAAATCATTTAATATTATTTTTCATCAAACCTCCAGCTATGTATGTGCATGAGTAATGCAATACCTCTTCTCATGTATTATTAGTGTAGACATCTGCATAAATAGAAAGACAACTCAAATTATGCTAAAATAATAGATTTGATTCACATTCATACTATTTTTGAATAATGTTTGAGCAATATTTTAAAATTGATGTAATTTTGCTCAAACTTTGATAGAGCTTGTTTCAATAGGGTAACAACATTGATCTAATTTTATTTAAACCTTGATCAAAATATATTTGAGCCATAATCAAATATTTTTCAATCACCGTTCGAACCTTATTCAAAAATATGAATAAGATTCAAATAACTTTTGATTAACATTCAATCACGGTCCAAGTATATTTCAATCAAGGTCAAAAGAAGTTTTGATCAATTTTTGAAGTTGATGGTTTGATGTTTAATGTTGGTTTAGATTTAGGGTTAGAATGCGAACAAAATTATTAAGTATCAAAAGGCAAACCAATAACTTCACTAACCTTTATAGCTAATTAGTGACAAAGGCAAGAATTTTGTTTTGAAACTTTATCGCAAAACCAATACTGGAGAATGAAAATCTTTAGAGAAGAGAAAGACACTAAGGAGAGGGATAGATAGTCAAGCAACTTTATGTTTGGAAGTTCGCTTACATAATGCTCAAGTATTTTTTTTTTTAAATCCACCGATATTTTAATCCAAAGGTAATTTTTGAGAATATTTCTCCAAGAAATTAAACACCTTGCATATTTTTATAGTTTTGAGCATTATAGAGAATATAATCAAATTTCCTTTATATTACAATGAATTTCAAAGCAACATGATAAAATTGCCTTTCTTCTTCACATTTAAGATATTGGACATACATGAACAAGATAGTTTTGATGATGGGAAATAATAAAAAGCATAGGAGCTTAATGAGGAGTTTTTGATGATCAAGGAGAAGAACTGACATTCACCCTCCGCAACCCAAATCATTGCTGGCCACCGCTCTCCGTTGCGACTGACATTCACCCTCCGCAACCATCGCTTGCCAGCCAGCCGCTAGCCACATCCTCTAGTGGCGAGATGGCGATCACCACCACCCACCGACCATCGCACATTGTCACCGCCCACTCTCTAGCCATCAGCATTTAGGAATTTACTCTACATTTATTATTTATATATATAAAAAAAATCATTCACCCATATTTATTTTACATTTATGCTAATAAGTAATATTTCATAAATTTTTTTTCACATTACATTATTTTTATATTATATTTCTTTTACTTGGATTCTTTTTTTTGTAGTCCCTTCAAACTAAGCATTAAAACTTTTTTTTTTAATGGATGAAATATAAATTCTCGTTTTATAAGTGGCATAAATTACATTCCCCGTTGCTAATTTATTTGAAGAGAAGGCCGTCGGTTTCTAAATCCTTAGGACTTCGTTTCTCTCTTTCTCTCTCTCTTTACCTCAATACCACATAGATAAAAGGCCTGGAGCCTGGAGCTGAATCTAATCGCGTGAGTACTCGTAGATCTGCGGGCGCCATGGTCGTCCGCCTGAGATCTCTCACTGTCCTCGCCGCTGGTCTCGTTATCGTCCTTTTCTTTGCTGTATCGGCGTCCGCGTCGGAGTCCGATCACAAGGTACTCTGCTTGATCCTGATCCCAGTTTGTCGATCAGATGTTTCGTTTGTGGAAGCTTTAGTCCCTGTTTGAACCTATTCCCGTATTCGACCTTATTTATTGCCACTTGGGACGGGTCTCGTCTTCGACAGATCTTGCTCTGTATGTGAAAGTATGGTTTTTTTCTCCCGGTGTCTTATCACGGGAATTAGATCTGCCCTAGTCCTCATAACCATTCGTTGGTACAGTTATGCATTGGCTGGAGGGTATTTCCATCTGATCATTTCTTTGATTTTATGTTCTCTACCAAGTATAACGGCTTTAAAGCCGAAATTATGAAACACTCAATGCTGTGTTTTAGAATTATTGTTTGGAAAAAAGAAGTGCTTGTTTTGGTATTTATATTTATATTTTTCATGTTTTTGTTTAAACTCTTAGCATGGAGTTAAAGTTAGATTGGGTGCATTCCTTGAAGTGTTTTTTCTATGTACGAACTATAGATTCAGGTTGCCATATTAACTTTTGGAACCAATTAGATCAAGGTGGGAAATTTTTATGCTTTCCTTAATCCTATTCTTCCTATTGATTCTCAAGCTGATACTTGTATCATTCTTTCTGTCAACGGTTCGAGAGTACGTCCCTCTTGTCAATTGGAAAGCATTCTGCCGTAGCTTTATTTTGATATTGATCGCATTTTTATATTGCAGTGTTTAGCATACTTGCCCCATTATTTCTTTCTTTTTATACGTTGTTTTGATCTTAAAGACTTACATGTTTGAGGCTGTTCATTTAGTCCTGGCACGGTTTGTGTAAGAAATTTGTTATATTCAAAAAATTTTCTTTAGAGGCATGGAGAAAACAATGGGAAAATTTTTACTCCCTAACATGGTGTTTATCTTTATTTTATCCTTCTAATGCATGCTAGCTTGAATTTTTACTGCATTTTTTTGTTAATTCTTCATTAGCAGTTCATGTGTTAATTCTTAGTTACAGCTCTTGATCTTACCAAAAGACCGGGAAAGATTGTGTGTTAGTTCTTTTTTGAATGTTTAAATCAGTATTAACTTGGTTGCTTATTTTCTTATGAGGTGGAAATCTAACATTTCTAAGAGCAAGTAACGTATCATTGTCATAAGCTTTCAAGAATTTGCATTCTTATATCAAATATATATTTTGATGGCAATGTACTGTTAATAATCAAATATTGATGAAAATATTAGCTAAATGTGGTGGAGGAGAGATGAATTTAAAAAAAATTGATATCAATTAGCTTCGATTTCTACTCATCTCCAAATCCCATGTATTCTACCTGCATCAATCTCTTGGGTATTTTATCTTTGGCTCTTTTTCCCATAATAAGGGATGTGATTTAACATTTTTGGGGGAGATCTAACATTTAGTTGTGTTTGGCGGAGACTATACCATGACTAGGTGGCTAGTCTTGAACTATATTTTGAGGGTTGGGCATAATGGTGTGTTTGGTGGTCAGAGATGCTTGGAAGGCTAAGGGTGTGTTTGGAGATCTAATATAGAGTTTTTGGTTGATATCCAAGGAGTTTGGAGGGTGGCAGAAGGGGGAGAACCAAACTAAGTCATGGGTACTTTATTTTGACCGACCACTTGCAAGAGGCTTGGAGAATTTCTTTTCTTGCTATAGGAAAATTTGCAGAAAGAGGCTAGGGATATTGTGGAAGGAGTAGGATAGCATGAGAGAAAGATCAACAAGAGATAAGAGGGATACCTAGGTCTTCCACTCAGAAGAATTCAAAAGGGCCGGCCATTGAGCACACAACCCTAGGTAAATCTCAACTTTTATTTCAATCATCAAAAGTTGATTTTCATTCATTAAAATAAATTTTTATAGAATTACATCATGTCCTATGAAAAGAAACTAATAAAGGAGGACAAATTGATAACAACAGAAGGAAGGGGAATGAGGCTACTCTTGATCTCGACTCTAACAAGGAGCGGATGCCCCCTATCTTCCAAACGAACAATTATTATGTCCTCTGACCGGACGTAGAGCTACGTTCGGCCGCCAATAACATGTCGCCACGTGCTCTTACCCTTTACCGTGCGGCCCGACGACTTGACCCGGACCGGAACCCGAGAATGCTATGTTCACGTATTGGGAGGTATTACTCGGTATTTGCTCGATATTGCTAGGTATTGCTTGACAATAACGAGAAATATCGCTCTGTAAAGACAAATACCGAGTAATACCGAGAAATACCGAGTTGTACCGAGTTTTTTCTTACCGAGTTTTTCTAGAAAAACTAGAAAAATTCAGTATTTGCTAGAAATACCGAGTTGTACAGAGTTTTTCTAGAAATACCGAGTTGTACCGAGTTTTTCGAGAAATACCGAGTTGTACCAATTTTTTTAGAAAAACTCGGTACAACTCGGTATTTCTCGGTATTGCTCGGTATTTGTCCGGTATTGCTCGGTATTTGCTCGGTATTGGTTATTGCCGAGCAAAATCGACCAATACCTAGCAATACCGAGCAATACCTAGCAAAATCGAGAAATACCGAGCCATCCTGGGTCCGTTCCAGGTCCGGTTGTCGGGCCGCGCGGTAAATAGTGAGAACGCGTGGCGCGATTCTATTGACGGCCGAACGTAGAGCTACGTCTTGTGACCGGACCAAATAAAAGTTCGTGACAAGGCTAAAGTAAATAAAACAAAGGAAATTAATAAAATAAAAGACTCATACATGGAAGGGGAAAATATTAAAAGATAACATTAAAATTATAACATTGTTCAAATACGGACTTCTTCAATTTTTTGTGTTGGATGAATTTCTTTTGGCCTTTGGTCTTGATCTTGTGATGGGGCCATTATGTCCCTTGCTCTCATCTTGAATCCTGATTTTGCTTTGTGTGGGGCCATTATAATTTGTTGCTTGATGTTTTGTATCAATAATCCATGCTTTAATCCTTTAAAAATAGCCAACTCAAATGTATAAAAAAACTTCAAACATCACGGTACCCAGATTGAAAGTAGCAAATGGTAGATGCCAAAAAGAATTTATTTAGCAAATCTACAAGTGAAAGGTTCTTTATGAAATTATTTCTCCAGACCAATCAGAAAGCTTCGAATAGCTTTCATATCAAGAGATCTTCAATCTTATTATATGTATGACTCCTGCTTGCGTCAATTTTTCTTGCAGTCCTTGGTTCAATTCCCGCCTATGTCAATAACTTCCTACCCCTCCGATGGGACAAAACAAGAACAATTGAGATAGTGAACATGTGAGGTGGGAGATTCCTAATGGTATTTTCCACAAACAAAAATTGTTTTTTGAAAATCAGAGCAGGATAAAAGCTAAACCGAAGTGCATTATTTCCAAAATTATAGTGCAGTTCATCTGTAACAGACCTATTGGATCTATTTGCTATTTTTATTGCTTGGGTAATTATTATACTTGTTTTAACAGAATTGATTTTTTCAGGCACGAAAACAATTTAATTTTTGTTTCCATATGTGTTCCTTTTTGAACTCGTCCTCAAAATATGATTATGCAAGTCGGATTTCTTTTTATTTGTTTTATGTTGCAGGTAAGGATATTCATTTCTGTTGCATATTATATGGTTGATTTGCTGTTGACAAATGTTATAACTTTGTGTTAGACCGGTCCAGCCGGTCCACATGGGACCGGCTCAGGCGGAGAACAGGGGAAGAATTATGCCTGTTGCGTAGGCCGATCGAAGCTTAGGGGACCATTTTGGAAGGTTTTTTTTTTGAGGAAATTGGGAGGAAAATTTGAATGTAGGGATTATTTAGGGATTTCCTTTTGATTTGTATGTATTAAATAGTTTGTTTTCCTTGGGTTTGGATATCTTGAAGTTGGCTGAAATTTGAGATATCTTAGATTTAGGTTTTCTTTGGGCTCTAGCGGCGTCTAGAGATTTGGGAGAGATCGATCCTCCTCTCAAATTGAGGATCAATTGCATCTTGTTTGTTTTTCTTCCGTAGTTGATTTCTTGCAATAAAATCTACTATTTTCCTTAGATTTTGGAAGAATTTCTCGCTGTTTTACGTAGATTGATAGGAAATACTTGAGATCTACAAGTGTTTCCTATCACTTTGCTGGGTCACAACAATTCTGATGATTATATAATTTATTTGTCTCTACTCCTGGAATTTTTTTTTCTTCTGGTCATCGTATAAATTTGAGATAGTATTTTTTCAAATTAATGACTGTTTTAGTTAATTTTGTCAAGCTTTCATTAATTAGCTTCTACCTGTCTCTCTTTTTCTTTTTTGCAGTATCAACCTGATGATCCTGTTACACTCTGGGTGAACAAGGTCGGTCCATATAATAACCCTCAGGAAACATACAACTATTATAGTCTTCCCTTTTGCCAGCCTCGAGAGAACCCTTCACATAAGTGGGGTGGGCTTGGCGAGGTTTTGGGTGGAAATGAGCTTATTGACAGCCAGATTGAGTTAAAATTCCTGAGTATGCCATTTTCCCTTTCTCTTAATTTTTACCAGAATTTTCACATATTTACGTATCTTTTCTGTAGTTATGAATTTTAATCACGAGGTATAGTCAAGTTACTTAGTATGGGATGATCGTCATAGTTTTGGGGTTGATTATCATTCATCATCATCATCATCATCATCATTATTGGCCTTCTCCCAACTATTTGGTTAGTAATTGTCATGCATATTGTTTGATTTGTCTTATCAGAAAATGTTGAAAAAGGTTCCATTTGTTCTATTGAACTCGATGATGCTAAGGTGAAGCAATTCACGGATGCAATAGATACCTCATATTGGTTTGAATTTTTCATAGGTACTCTGTCAGTTATGCTATTTTTTCATTTGTCTGCATATTGATATTTGTTGAAGATTTTATAACACTTTACATTTTTCCTCTTTTTTCTTTGGCATGGTGACCCAGATGATTTGCCTTTATGGGGTATGTACTAAGAAATCCATCTTTTAAAGTTAAATTATACTTCTCAATTCATTCTTATATCAATGAATTACATGATATTTCAGCCTTTGTCGGAGAGACCGGCAAAACGGATGCGAGCAAGCATTATCTCTTCACGCATAAGAATATTGTTGTGAGATACAATAAAGACCAGGTACAGATTTTCTGCATTTGGATTTTTTTTCCCTTTGCTTGTTATATCTGTTTTTCTTATGGATGATTATTACTTAAGAAAGGATCCATAAGGCTAAGTTTTGAAGTCTTAATGAAGCTGTCTGATCACAATACCCTATTTTCTTGCAGATCATTCATGTCAATATCACCCAAGGAAACCCCAGACTGTTGGAATCTGGAAAGAAATTGGACATGACATTTTCAGTCAATTGGACACCAACAAATATAACATTTGCTCATCGTTTTGATGTATACTTGGATTATCCTTTTTTTGAGCACCAGGTAATCAAATCCAAAGTGCAGCTCGGTTGTCTTTAATGCTATTTGATGGTTTTTGACCTTTTTGTTCCTTGTCTATCAAAGGTCAACTTTTGAGATTAGCACTTATAGCTTGGCAATACTTCAACCATTGTGCAATGAAAGGATTTGCAGTCTTAGATATTTTCAAGTCTTGGTCTAGAGCTTTTTAGTATAATTCTAAGATGAATTGTACAAAATCACGCACACATGGTGATGCAGGACTAAATATATTTTAGATGATGTGATAAGAACTTTCACGTTTTGAATAAGAGCAATTAATTTTTATGAACGTTAGTGATGTAGGACTACAATGCTTGAAATGATTTTGAAAAGTGCTTGCACGATTTATTGATTAGAGTAACAACAATTAGAACTATTAGCAAATAAAAATGATAAAATAAAACGCAAGAGCGGTCATTTCCGTTTAGGCTAAGTTGCACGATGAAAGCTTTGAACCATCAAAATAGCATAGAAAATCAACAACATACAAATATAGTAGCTTTCAACGAAAATCCCTAATCTAACAATAAGATTAACAACAAAATGAAGAGCACTCAATCCCTAAGTTTACTAAGCTTGACAGATTTAGGCAAACACGATTTTCGTGACTAAAATTAAATCCCAAAGAAGGGGTTAGACTTAAGAAATACAAGAAGAGGGAGATTAGAAAACCTTCATCAAAGATCGGTTGTAATCCTCCACTCAACGGGTCCAAGTTGCTCTTCAATAGCCTCGGCCAAGGTATCCAAGATGCGCTCTACGTACTCTTTCACGGTGTGGTAGATGCGAGGGTTGACGTCAAAGAAGGTCGAATGTAAGATGCAAACAAACCCTTTCTCATCGTAGGAGAGGCCGTAGTCAAGTTTCGGATCGGCCATGCATTGGCTTTGTTGTTTGTGGTGGTATCGACGACGTCCTTCAAAGCTCCTAGATCTCTCGAGAGAAAGGGGATCCTCACAAGAAGTAAGAAATAAAGAGAGGAGAGGGTTCGACCAAAGAGAGGGAGCCACACGTGGGTTAGGATTAGGTTGGAGGAGATGTTTAAATTCAAAATTATGAAATAAATTTCAGATTTTGAAATTAAGAGGGAAAGAAATTTGGAGGGAATCTAATTCCCCAAAATTGGGGAGGGGAGTTAATGAGAGAGAGAGAGGGAGTGGAGAGAGAGAGGGCGGTTAGGCTAGGGGGGTCGGCGGCATGGTGAAAGAGGGAGGGGTTTAGGGAATTAAGTGGGTTGCCTAATCAAGAGAGTCTTAAATTAGGCAAGAGATTAAATCAAATTCAAATAGAATTTGATTTGGAATAGTTTATGGAGACTTTCCTATAATAGATTAGTTAAAATTTGGAGAGAATTTGAATTTCAAATTCAATTGATTTGAATTTCAAATTGATCCTAAATTAAATCCAACTAAATTAGGAGACTTAAGGAATATGGGAAGATGAGTGGGGTCGGTGGCTTTATGGGGATGGGGGAGAAAATTAAGGAGGCTTTAATGCTTCCTTAATTTAGATGACTAGTTTTAGAATGAAATAATTCATTCCAAGATAATTTAAAAACCCATGAGGAAGATATGAAAACTTTCCTAAAATAGATTTTATAATTTAGGAAAGATTTTGAATTTCAAATTGGGTGAATTTGAATTCAAAAAATCAGTCTAAATTATGGCAATCAAAATTAGGAAGTAAATCCAAGAGTGGACACGGGGCTAGGGCCGGCGGCTTGGATGGGGGCTCGGGTAAGGGAACCGGGGGATTGGTGGAGGGGGTTTGGCGAATGCGGTGGGGATGAAGTTTGGACAAGGTGGGGGAAAGATGTTATGGCCAACGGTGATAGAGGGAGGAAGAGAGAAAAAGATAGCAGGTAGAACCACGAACCTGACTCGTCTAGGTTGGTGGGTATTGCACAAGTCTCCCTCTCCTAGGGATTTCACTCAAATCTCTCAAGTTCTCATGAGAATTCAAACAAGAGAAACAAAATTTTCAATTAATCATTCATTAACTTGAAAAGAAGAACAATGGGGCTATAAATAGCCTCTTACAATAACTCACAACATAAAAGGACAACAATGCCCCTAGGGCTTACATACGACCTTCCTTAATAAAAGGGTACAACAGTAAACTAATAAAGCAAATACAATATGACATCATAAATAAGAAAATACATAAAACAAATCAGAAATACAATGACTCAATTGTGGCCGTAGATCGATTGCCACGTCTCTGATAGACCTTTCACGATCTGATGTCCCCATCAGTTAGCCACTAAACAATAGTAGAAAACTAAAGAGGGGTGACCATGCTTAAGGCCAAATCACATGCTAAGAATTAGAATCACCAAAATACTTTAGAATTTCAAGTCAATGCAAATTTAAGTAGTTATTCAATAAAATCCCTAAGTTAACATTGAGATTAGAAACATAGAAAATCAAAACTCAAATCCTACGTTTACTAAGCGAAAGAAGGAAGCTTGGCACGATTCCTTGTGCTTGAATCACCACCTACAAAAGCAGAGGATAAGAAGATAATTTGAATATGGGAAAAAATTCACCCTCGTTGAGGACCGGAAGTGATTTGCCATTGGACATTGGCAAGTTGCTCTTCGATTGCTTCGGACATGTTGAAGATGATTCGATCTAGGTATTTGTTGGCGGAAGTGTCAATCTCCGAGTTGACGTCGAAGAATGTGAACCAAAGAATGTCGACGTTGCCTTGATCGTTGTAGACGAAGCCAGAGTCTCATTCAGGATCGGCCATACATGAAGTACAAGGTGTTGTAGTGTTGTAGATTTTGTACTTTGCTGTCCTTGGGCAGTTCCTTAGCAAACTTGGGGTTTTCCCAAGTAATTTAAGAAGAAGGAAGAGGAGGAAGGGTGGCCGGCCAAGGGGAAAGGTTTGGGGAGAATTGGGTTTAGATTTTGGTGGAGTTAGAGTTAAATTTGAGAGAGGATTTTGGAGGGAAGGGCTGGAATTAATTTCCAAATCAAAGTCTCTTGAGTTGGAAATAATTTAAAGGGAATATGAAAGAATAGAGGGGGCAGGTGGAGTAGAGGAGGATTTGGGATTTAATTCCAAAAGAATATGTGTGATTTTGGAAATAAATAAAGGAGGTGGGGCCTTGGGAATTTCGGCCAAGAGAGAGAGGGAGGGTTTGAATTGTTTCCAAAAGAGTAACTTGACTTTTGGAAATAATTCCAAAGGGAAACTTGAGGGGGGCCGGTGGCATAGGGAGAGAGATTGGGGGAATTAAGCAAGATTATTTCTTTCTTAAATAGGGCTCTCTAATTAGGACATAGATTTTAATTCCAATCCAATTTAAATTAAATTTGGATTTGAGTTTAGAAACTTTCCTAAAATAAAATTCTATTTTAGGAAACGTTTCAAATTCAAATTTAATTTTGAATGATTGAAATTTCAACCTTCCCAAAATAGATTCTAGAATAGGAAAGTAGTAATTAGGGGAATTATAATTTCGGAAGCAAGGGGAAGAGGGGCCGTCGGCTAGGTGGCTAGGCCGTGGGTGGGGTGAGGGGAGAAGGGGTCGGGTGGGGATGAATTGGGTGCTAGCCGAGGGCAAGGGTGGGGGACTAGTAGTTTGCTAGCAGTGGGCTTTTGAGGAGGTGGTCGATGGCTTAGGGTGGAGGTGAACCGTGGGATAGAAGGGAAGGGAAGAAGAGTGAAGAAAAGAACTACGAAGAAACTAACCACGAACCCGGACTCTTCCGAGGTTGATGGGTGATCTGCTTCCCTCTCCAAGGGATTTCTCTCTAAAACCACTCAAGCTCTCACAAGAACTCAATATGCAAAAATTGTCATAATTCATTCTTCCCATTCATAAGGGCTATATATAACCTCATACAATGGATGGAAAAATAAAAAGACGACTTAGCCTTTTGGGCTTAAACATGACCACCCTTAATTAAGGGGTAGAAAGGAAAAAAAAAAAACAATTTAAACAAATGCAAAAACAAATAGCTAAAAACAATTACATATGAGGACTTAAAAATATATCGGTGCGATCGTGGCCGTAGATCGGCGACCACACCTCTGATAAACGTTCCATGCTCTAATGTCCCCATCACATGGTCAAATTTATAAAAATTTATTTCTTTTGATGAAATATGAATACACAGAAAATTCTTCTCAAATAATAATTTTAAAACTTCCCAAATAGAAATTTTACAAAGAATTGATGTAATAAAAAAGGCATGACCACCTAGATTTACATTGTAATTAAAAAAATTCAGATTATCGATTTGATCTAGTCTCATCACATGCACAAACCAATCCTCAATTATGTGGATGAAAAGTAACTTGGCAGAAAGGACCGAATAGAAGATACAGACATAACGACATTACTTCGAGAGGGCTTTCCTCGATTTTTGTCAATCAATGCTTGCACAGCACTCAAAAAACTCACTTCCAATTGTCTTATACAGAGAACAGATTAAAGTTTGTAAAGCAAACGACTAATTTTTTATGCGCTGAAACATTCTTATTTATGATCGTCAAAGAAACCTAAAATCATCAGCCTCATAAAAAACTTCTGGAATCATGTAAATGGCCAAAAATGGAAACCTTACTTTAGAACTACAGTGCCAATCAACAACTGCATGGACTTCACAAGTTGGTAAGTTGGTGAACAACAAATACGCAAATCACGCTCCCCATATTTTAGCTACAGCGCCATAATTGAATCCAGCAAGTAGGGCAAGTCATGTTTGGTTTTACGCCAAAATCCAGATCAGCAATTTTACCCATAGAACCATCAAGGTAAACTTGCGGCTGAGCCAATGGAGAATTCATCCATTTACAACTAAGTGACTAAACTATGGCCTAAACATCAGGCCCAAATGGCAAATGACCATAGGTTGAAACAACTTGAATTTGTGGATGTAACCAATAATGAAACCAACCAAACCAGTTCAAGAATTTTGACCAACATACCTTTTTCTTTATATGAGTCGTCAAACAAATACATTAAAGCATAAGGTTTTGAAATCAAAGAACTATACCATAAAGTTAAATAAAATCAAACTTATAAAGTCGATTTGCATGTCTCAATGTAACATCTCGTGTTTTTAACAAGCAGAAACTTTGGTGTTTGCATCAAATTTGCTCAACTTGAAAAATTCAATCTTTGATAAATTGAGCATTTGACATTAGTCAAACAAATTTGAGCATACATACTGCACTTGCCATAAAATGATCCATGAATCAGCATAGGTAGGCATGTGCACTTGCCATAAAATGATCCATGAGTAAGCATAAATTGGCATGTCATGCTAGTGGATGAGATATCAATATATCTATTATCAATAGTGGACACAATCTTATCATTTAAGATAGCTTTTGGATTAAGATTGATACGCCAGTGGCGGCCATCTTGTGGGGCAAAGGGGAAGATATTTGGAAGGTTCCTATTCAATGGGAGTTGTTTAGGAAGGTTCCTAATTAAGGGAGAATTGCTTAGGAAGGTTTCCTAATTATGGTTATATTGTTTAAGAAGGTTTCCTAAATAATGCTTAATTGTTTAAGAAGGTTTCCTAAATTATGTTTAATTGTTTAGGAAGGTTTTCTAAATCATGTTTAAATGTTTATGAGGTTTCCTAAATTAAGTTTATGCTGATTAGAAAGTATTTTACTATTTAGGATGGTTTCCTAAATTATGTTAATTGTTTAGGAAGGTTTCCTAAATTATGTTTAATTATTTATGGAGGTTTTATTTGTGTTATTGTGTTCTAGGACTATTTAAGGGGGAGTTGTTTAGGGCTTGGATGAGAAGGTCCTCTCAAAAGAGGACCATTGTACCTTGCTTTTGTTATTTGATTTCCTAGCAATAGAAAAAAATCTTTTGTGCTGAGTTTCTCTTGATCGTTGGTTGTTTTTGATACCAAGACGTATCAAATTGGTATCAGAGCAGTGTCTTGGACCGAAATATCAGATTTCCTCACTCATTTCTGCTGAGTTTTTCCTCTCCATTTGCTGAATTTTGGTGTTTGGAGGCCAAATTCTCATTAGAGTTGTTGATTATTGTTGTTAAAGCTTTGATCTGAGTACTGATGGCTAGAAGAAGAATTGAGGCGTTGGAAGAAAAGTTGGAAGGGGAAGTAGGGCAACTACGAGCAGGGGATTGATGAATGAACGTTCTTCAGCGATGGAAGGAAGGTTTGGGAAGTTGGAAGATATGATGAAGAAAATAATTTAGATGCAGTTGAAAGCTTTACTGACGATTCCTAAGGTTGAACCGAAGGAAAAGAAAATTATGGAGGAGATGATGAGAAAGCTCATGGAGATGCGATCCAAAACCCCACCGGCGATTCCAATTGCTAACCCTAATCAAGATTTGATCGGGATTCCTTTGGTCAAATCTTAAAGGAAAGATATCAAACAAGAAGAATTCGACTAAAACAGCTCCATTCATCAAGTGCCACCTCTTTTTTTTTTTGACAAGTTTAACTTTTCAAACTTAAGTGCCATCTCCTAGGGCTCCGAGAAGGGAGGAAATAGAGTTTTCGGATGTGGGGATAGTAGGATGGGAGTTTTATTGTGGAGGTGGTGGAGTGGTCGACTATTATGGGATGCTTTTTGGGCAAGGAGAGTGGACGATCAGAGGAGGTGGAGAATGTGCTGATCCATGGGGATCAGGTCATGTGAGGTGGATGGAAGAAAGGTGGGAATCCCACCCTTGGTACACGAGGGAAATGTGGAGGGATCACGATAAACACTACACTAGAGGAAGAAGTTGTTAGGGTGGTGGCGATCTTCTGGTGAAAAAATTGAAGATGCGAATAATTGAGGAGAAGTGTGAGAGTTTAATAAGTGATATACAAACTTCTTCTGAGGATAAACAGATCGACAACGGGAAAGATGTGAATGAAGAGGGCAAAGAAATATTCTTGCAAAGCCAAGCTGATGGTGCTGATCAGGAAATCTACTGCATCAAATTACCTTGAGCAACACAGATTGGTGAAGGTAAGCCAGAAAATCAAAATCATGCAATCATCTTTACCAGAGGGTAGGCTCTTCAAGCAATTGCTATTAACTAGGATAACTAGTGGGAAGAGGCTTTGAAAATGATGAATCTTTTGGAGGAATTCAATGAAGACCATGGATTGTGCTCACCAACCATTATTGGTATACATGGGCACATTTTTATAGGAAGTATTTAATCTTTGGGATGGTTCTTGTCAAGCCAAGAAATAAGTTTTGTGACAATTGAATAAGGGTTTTGGCTACTCCACTGTAGGTCTGCTTTCAATACAGGCATTTAGATGCATTTGACATGATTTTTCACATCATTAGAGGCGACGACACAAGCAAGGATTCTCATGGAATCAACCTAAGTGAGGATATCTTTGTAGGATTCAACTCGACATTAAGGCAATGAAATATCACCCACCATGAGTATATTCCGATTTGGAAGGGTTGTGATGTTGAACTGATGCGGGCAAAAGATATAGGAGACCCTATATCTTCAGATCACAAAAGACATGACGAACTTCTACGGGCGAAATTGGCTAAAGACGAGAAAAGAAACGAACAAACTCTTACATTTCAAATTAAAGAAATTAAAAAAAACACAAACGAAAAGACACCCTAAAGTTGCTTCACTTATAGAAGAGGGATATAGGTGGAGTGGCACTTGCGGAGAGACTAAAGAGATTAGAAGCCCGAGAAGAAAGGTTGGAAAGAGCCCGCAGGATTTCCGGAGGGGATGAGAAAGAAGGGTGGAAAGAGCCCGCAGGATTTCCAAGCAACCCGCAGGTTAACAGATTTTTTTTCCAAAAATCAAATATCATTCACTTAACTATTTCAAACATTACAATACCCCTCATATATATAGGTATGAAAGGGGAAGACCAAAAGACACCTTACATTAATTTAATACTAAATTCAAAGCATTAAACACATAGAAAACTCCCCCCCCCAAGCTCATCGGTTAAACACCAAACCAGGAACAAGGAGACAAGCACACGGGAACGAGGGAACCACACGATCCGAGAGCCACGGCCACAGGAAACGAGCGACGGTCACGGAATAAGGAGCCAAGCCGTGATATCCCAAGAGGCAAACACAAAATACCTAAAAGCCATGAGGAAACTCAAAGGAGTCCCTCAATGGGAAAAGAAACATTTCTTGGAATTCACCAAAAGCCGTTTGGATTCCAGAGACTTACATAAATTAAACAAATTAAAAAGCATACAAAGCTAGCTTTAAATTAAGGATAATAAATGAACTAAATATTTAGCTCATGAATGACTAAGTCTTAGTCAATAAATGAACTAAAATCCACTCATAAACTGAACTAAAAGTTGTTAGCCTCATAAATATGATAACTTCTGACTCAAGGAAGCCAAAATTTTGATTTTATTTTGACTTAGTTTGGACCCCCCCTTTGTCTACATCAGACTCCTTCTGCAGAATTTCAGCTCCTTGATGAATTATCTGTGTTTGATTCTCTTGAGGCGGTGCATGATGTTCAGCGATCTCCTTGAGTTTTCAACCAAACCTTTCAGAATTTTTTCCTGTTCTTTCAATTGCTGATGGATACTTTTGTATTTCTCGAATTTTGATCACATAGGAAACATGTGATATTGCAGTTGTAGAGTCGATCTTGAAGTGGACGATGAGTCACCTTCTGTAGGATCCACTGTCAATCGGAGTGGGCATTAGGATATAATTGCTCGCTTTCCTCCATGAATGATGCCATTATTTTTTGGTATTTCCATTTTTTTAACTCAATTTAAAAAAAATTACAGAGACATCAATCTAAAAAACTTAAGATAAGACTAACGACTTTGTACTAAACTCACAATCTCCTGACTTGACTCGACACATATTGCAACACTGATTTGAAAACAAAACTCGACAAAACCAACTGGATTCCTAATGCTCTGATACAAAAATGATGCGGGCAAAAGATATAGGAGACCCTATTATCTTCTGATCACAAAAGACACGACGGACTCTTACGGCGAATTGCTAAAGACAAGAAAAGAGACGAAACAACTCTTTACATTTCAAATTAAAGAAATAAAGAAATAAAAAAAACACAAACGAAAGGACACCTCTAAAGTTGCTTCACTTATAGAAGAGGGATACAGGTGGAGTGGCACTTGCGGAGAGACGAAAGAGATTAGAAGCCCGAGAAGAAAGGTTGGAAAGAGCCGCGCAGGATTTCCGTAGGGGTGAGAAAGAAGGGTGGAAGAGCCCGCAGGATTTCCAAGCACCCGCAGGTTTAACCATATTTTTTTTTTCTTCAAAAATCAAATATCATTCACTTAAACTATTTCAAACTTACAATACCCCCATATATATAGGTATGAAAGGGGAAGACTAAAAGACACCATACATTAATTTAACACTAAATTCAAAGCATTAAACACATAGAAAACTCCCCCCCAAGCTCATGGTTAAACACCAAACCAGGAACCAAGGAGACAGCCACGGGAGACGAGGGGAACCACACGGATCGAGAGCCACGGCCACAGGAACACGATGGACGGTCACGGAATAAGGAGCCAGCCGTGAGATCCAAGAAGGCAACACAAAATCTAAAAGCCATGAGGCAACCAAGGAGTCACCTCATTGGGAAAAGACATTTCTTGGAATTCCAAAAGCCGGTTTGGAATTCCAAGAGACTTACATAATTAAAAACATAAAAAGCATAAAAAGTACATTTAATATAGGATAATAAATGAACTAAAATATTAGCTCATAATGAGCTAACCCTTAGTTCAATAAATGAACTAAAGTCCAGCTCATAAATGAACTAAAAGTTTAGCTCAAATATGATGAACTTCTTGACTCAAGGGAAGCCAAAATTTGATTTATCTTAGTTCAATAAATGAACTAAAGTCCAGCTCATAAATGAACTAAAAGTTTAGCTCAAATATGATGAACTTCTTGACTCAAGGGAAGCCAAAATTTGATTTATTTTGGACTAGTGTTGACCCCCCCTTTGTCTACATCATGGACTCAACCAAATCTCTATGTTTGAAGCAATGGTTGTCTGTAGCAACGGAGAACAAATACTTAGTAGAGATATTTATCACTTTGGCCTCCGATTTGACTTCTTCCGCATGCTTTCTTACTACTTCATGACTGTAGGGTTTTATGTCAGCTCAATGATGATTGTTATCATAGTCCACCTTTTCCTCTATGACAAGCCTTATCTATCATTAAGGGGTTTGAGTTTGCCATTATAAAGCAGACACTGATGAGAGGAAATAATCCTCTAAAGGTTGCTATGGCATCTTAATCCGTTGTCTAGCTTGGGCTATTGATGGCCTTACCCATGGTTATGGAGATTGGGATGAAAATGAGATTCATAACTGCATTGGATGACATAATCATCATGCAACTTCAATTGCGCTCAGTGTTCTTTACATTCTTGCTTGAAACAAAATTCCATTACTTTGGACAGACAATCCTACATGGAGGAGTAAAATATAGAGCTACTGGAATACTGGATGAGGATTCGTTGGGCGACATGTAAAGTTTGCAAAGAATCACAAGATATACTCTAGTAGTCATTTTACAAAGGGTCTGAAATTTATGCTGACGCTAATTATTTTTTAGATCTATGGATTTGCAACTACTGATTCAACAACCTTTATGCTTCTCACTGCATCCATGTTAATGCAACCTAAGTTTATAAATGTTTTATGAACAACACTTAGGAAAGCAAATAGAAAAATTTTCCTTTCAATAACTCATAAGCATCCACAAAATAAAACTTAAAGAAGAAACAAGTCTTTTAGATACTGTTATGAAATTTGAAGGGAAAACAAATAAGAAAAGGTAAGATAAAGCTACCCTCATAACAACCAACAAGTAATCACCTCACATGCAAAGCTTTCTAAAATTTAGAATAGGTGCTCAAAGAAAGATCTAACCCAAAATCCATCACTGAATTGATCCGGCACAAGTCGACCCTTCAACAACAAACACCAACCAAAACGTAGCAGCAAACACCGCAAAGCTCACAAGAGAAGAATGATACAGATGGACAGTTACTGTGGAGATAGAAGAAGAGGAAGAAGACCAAGGCAAAGTATGAGTGGAGAAGGGAAAAGTAGACTTGCTCTCAAGCTAAAAACCCACAGATTGTTATGTAAACACTTCACCAAAAACTCTCCTCAAACAGCAACAAACAATCCCCATATATAGGGGGAAAAAGAGTCCAATCCCATAAATGTGCCACCCCTAAGCAACTAATAAGAGCCAACATATAATAGGAAATAACAAAGGGAGGGGAAAGGACAGCATGGGGAACCAAACAATTAGAAAAGTAATCAGAGAACCAAAATCTGCCTAGAAAACCCGTAGAAAACTAACAACCACCAAACCGTAAAAGGGAGGGAAATAGACAACAAGATAGGGGAAAATTGAAGGAACACACAACAGGGAAAACCGTGCAAAAGGAGGGAATGGACAACAACCGAAGCATCACACAGCAACACAGAAATCGAAGGGACAAAGTGAAGGAAAGGGAAAGAGATTCCTAAGAGCACAAACCTAGTAAGATTATGAGTTGTCTTCCATCAGAGGGTAAATAAAATAAATAAAAAAAATAATACAAACATAAAGATTATATAATTTTTGACTACATAACATGTGGTTCCTTGTTGTCATCTGGGTTGTTGCGTCATTTCTTTTTAATCTTTCTGCCATTAAGTGGAAAAATATTTGATGACTGGGATGGCTGGAATAAGTGGATAAAAAATGTAGGCATTATCAAAGTTGTTAAATTAAACTACTTGGAAACTCCTAAGTGAGTCGTAAGCCCTGACCTTAATCAAATCTATTGGGCAACTTCTAAACGTAGCCATAAGCCCCAAATTCTAAATCTATCGGGCGACTTCTAAACGAAGCCATAATCCCCGACTTAAATCAGCCGTAAGAGCCAACCTAAATTAAACTACTGAGCAACTCCTAAAGGGAGCTGTAATCCCCAAACTAAATAAATTTAATGTGCATTCTAACTTATTTAATCCACAAATGACAATCTAAACCCCAAAAAACTAAAATTCACATTTAACCAATTCAGTTTACTTGAGATTCTTGAAAAGATTCAATCCATGATTGCTAATTAGATTTCCTCGATACTACAATCAATGGTTGTTAGTATTGGTAGACTGTAACCTATGATATTCTCAAGATGACGGAATTATGTGAACTTGATCGAGTCTACCTCCATTCTCTCTACAATTGAGACTAAAATGTACACCTAAAGCCAAGGCTTTGAAAATCGGACCAGTCAATGAACCGAAAGAAAAAGAGGTTAGCAGTTCGATGGCCCGATCGGGGTCGAACCGGATGATGTAAAAAATATTTATTATATTTAAATATTATAATAATGATGCAATTATTTATTAATATATAACAAAAATTGAACATGATTATTGTGTTAATTCAAACAGGCAATAAGAATTCAACCAGAGTAATAAATGAGAATTTATTAATACCGCATGAATTAATTAGACTCAACCTTATGCTACTTCTTCCATGCCACAAACTAATAATTTCATGTGTTCTGATGCAAGAAAAAAAAAACATGAATTAACATATAAACTAAAGAGTAAAGAATCAATATCAAATGAAATTGGTGAAGGCAAGGTTTAAAATTGCGTAACTAAGCCTTGAGGCAGTTTTCGTCCGTGAAGCGAGGCGTAAGCCTCACGAACACAGAATTGCGTAAATGAAAAATTAAGGATTTTAGCAGGAAAATAATAGCAATATTGTACCTTACAATAAAAACATCTAAATGATATATGAAAATAGTGGAAAATAAGAAAATAGATGCAATAAAATCATGTCCCAAAGTACAAAATCACAAAATATTAGTTTAACAAAACTCCCAAAATACAAAAAACATATAAAATGAAATCATATCCCATCACTAAATGGGTCTTCAAGTGAATCTTCTTCTCCAATTGTATCTATGAATGCCATGTCATCATCATCTTCAACATGACTCACTTTTCTCTTCCCTGTTCATTAAGAGAAAAGATTATTATCATGTATTCATGTTCATTGCTCACTTGACATAAATGTAATGTAATAGCATATAAAAAGTTGTGGAATACCTTTACTTGATTGTTGTGCTGCAGAGCTAGTGGATGTGTGTGGTGTAGTACTAGTGGATGTGCCAACTTGATCTGCTTCGCCCCTCAAGACATCCACACATAGATCTTCTAACTGTAAGTCTGATAATGGCAAATCTGTCTCATCATCTATGAACCACTCATTATCAGACGACATATCATCACACACTAATGGGTCCTCATCATCCTTCAACCCCTTATTCCTCAACCTCCTCTCTCTCAACCTCTTGTTGTGCATAATATATACCAGAGAGTTCATTCTGAGTGTTGATAGCCAATTTCTTCTCTTTGTTTCTGCTTCGCCCCTCAATACATCCACATTTAGATCTTCTACCTGTAAGTCTGATAATGATAAATCTGCCTCAACATCTAAGTGTTTGACAGTGGTAGTTTTCTTCATGTAAGCACATATTTCTTCCTTCACATTGTCCGGCACTTTTGCACAAGGTGCTACGTTCTTGTGAGAGCATGATAAGTGCTCCTTCATGCGGGTTACTCCGCCCTTCACAACTTTCTCACAGAAATTGCACTTTAAATAGACATAGCTCTTCTCTCCGCCGCCAATGTCAACTTGTACACTATACTTCCAAGAAGGGTCCCTCCGCAATGACGTATTCGTCTTTTCTTTACCTCTAACCATGTCTCCTAAAGCAAAAAACCAAATACACAAAAAAAAAAATCAAAAAAACCTAAACCCTAGTTTTTCTTAAACTTGAAAATTATAACCCTAAACTTAATAAAAATACCTAAAATCCAATGTGGAGTACTCCTAGAGGGCGGCCGGAAGTTTCCACTTCGCCGGAGAGAGGCGGCGCCGGCGGGAGAAGCGGCGGGAAGGAGGCCGACGGCGTGCGGGATCTCTGTTTCGCGAACTGGAGCGTGCGGGAGGGGAAAATGTCGGGTTTGCTGAAGGCTTTCGGGTATAAGGAGAGAAAAGGGTTCATTTTAAGTGAGTGGGCCCTATCCCAGTGAGGCGTACGCCTCACCAGGAATTGCGCAATTGCGCCTCTGAGGCACGCCTCAGTCCTAGTGAGACGTACGCCTCTTAAAGACTTGGAATTGCGTAGGTTATGAGGCGTTTTTGGGAGGAATTGCGCAAAGGCGCGCCTTGGTGAAGGATTCCTCATCACCAAAAGACATACAAGAATCAATACCGCATGAATTAACAATTTTTTTTTTACAAAAAAGTGAAGAAGAAGACTTGGATAACACTCATAGCAGGACCGGATATACAAAAAGGTGACATTACATAAAATATACCATTCACCTCACATTCCAAACCAGAGAAAACAGAAACCCCTAAATGCATAAAAAAGCATACATACAAGAAATCTATACAGATTAAAGACTTCAGATTCTGAAACAAACCAGGACGTCCGGCGGTTGGCTTGTGGTTTCACAAACGAGTACGCATGTAGGAGGGATGGGGTTGGCTTCTTGATTCACGAACGAGAAGATTGGACACGGTGGGTCGAGAGCTTCAAATGAGAATTTTTTTTCCTCTGTTGTTTGAAGCCGAAGAGTCGAGAGCGGGCATTCGATGCGAATGAGGGTTTTTTTCCTCCGTCGTATTAGCTTTCCCTCAAATCTCTGTCGTTGGATCTAGCTAATCAACGAGGTATCCGAATCGGTTGGTTATCAGAAACCGGAACCAGTTCGGTGGTCGGACCGCCGATTCGAGCGGGTTTATCCCGATTTTCAGCGAAACAGATTCTCATTTGAACTGTAACCGGCCAGCCGGCCAGTTCGCGGTTCAACCGGTCGGTCCGGTTTTAAAATCCTTGCCTAAAGCTATTCATCCTTAATCGAGAGTTCTCTTTTATGCAGTAGGGGGGGTGATTAACTATGTGTGCTTGCGCTCAGAGGAAGTAAAGACCCAAATCTAAATAAACCTTGATACAATCTTTAGGAGAAATATGGTTAACTAAAAATCAACTTACCTTAAGGAGAATGTAATCCTAAGTTTGAAATGCAAGATTAGGGATGTCAATATTGGATCGGACCCAAAAACCCGACTCGAATATTTCAAGTTTGGGTTGACCCGAACCTGAAACGGGTCGGAATCAGGTTCAACAATTCGACCCATTTCAAAAATCGGATTGGGCTCGGGTTGTCCCGTTGACCCGAAATTGACCTAAAATTGACCCAAAAACCCGTTTTGACCCGACAACCCGAGATTGACCCGTTTTTGGACCCAAAAACTAGCGGTTTTTTGTTGGCACCGGGTCATTCGGGTCGGGTCGGGTTTGGGTTTGGAAAATCGACCTGTTTGCAAAAACGTGTCGGGTTCTGGTTGACCTAATAGTGCCGGGTCAGTTTCGGGTTCAACCCGAACCCGACCCGTGACCCGAAATTGACACCCCTATGCAAAATTCATGCCAAAGCATCATTTTTCTTGAGCAAACAATCTTCATATATGTCATGCACATGTGTCGGTGATTGTACAATTTCACTAAGCTTAGACTTGTAGGCGCTCACAAAGACACAGGTTTTTGAGATAGAAAATTTGTAACTATTTCAAATCAACTCGTATCTATGGACTAAATGAAATATATGTAAAATCCGTTGTAGGCATATCAAATTCCAACAAGATAGATGCTTGCTTTTTAATTTGACATCACAACCGATCGACAAAAATCTTATTAACTTTCTTAGGTAATTGTGGGTGATAAGAACTTGAAGTTATATTTCTATTTTTTTTCTCTAAGTTTTTTGAAACGTAACTCATGAAGTTATAATTTATGCCACTGTCTGACACAATAGTTTTATTAAGTGAGATGCATTAGTAGTTTTATAATATAAAATGAATTGATCCATTTTAGAGAAGTATTCCACTATAGTAAAGAGAGTCATGTTTCCTAGAAGTCCATTATAATTCTAACACAAAATTCATACACACATTCTCTTTAGATTTATAATAAATGGATAAAGGAGAATCTAGATTGATGATATTTCTTTTCGTTTTATCATTTTGACATGATCTGCATTGTGAAATAATTCATAGTCCATCTCTTTGTAGACTTGGCTCTATCTTAGATATATCCTTGTGCACCAAAATATCCCGCAACATAATCGTCTTGTAATTCTAGGACAAGTCTCTTAAAAATTAAGAAAAAATACATAAGTCTTTCTAAAAAGGAAACCGCCCTTAATTGAAAGGCCTTTGTTAAACATAGATTAGCCACTATTTAAGTTTTTATGTATATCATTAAGTCCTTACAAGTGGTATGATTATCTTTAATATGACCAAAAAAAAAACCGCTTTAACCTTCATTGTGTGCAATGGTAGTAGTAACCCTACTCCATGCATTAATAGATTTATTTTCTTCCCAATGCAATCGTTTAGTGCATCTGTGTATTCGTAGAAAAATTCAACCCATTTTGCATTTTATTTCCTAATCTTTTATGTATTCAAATATTTTTAGTTTTGGTGATCAAAATGTAGGAGTAACTCTATATGTATTGTCTCCAATATCAAAGTGCTTGCACAACAACATAAAATTCTATCTTAATTTGAGTATTTTTGCTTTGCCTCATACATTTTTTTTTCCTCAAGCAAGCAATCAAATGGCTCTTTTGATTCAAAACTCTCCCAATACCTACACGCCTGAATCATTACACGAAACCTCAAAAATCTTGTAAAATCAGATGGTCTAAACTCACGTGCATTAGTATGCTTTTCTTTAATATCAGTATAAGCACGATAAAACTTTGTCCATTTAAACTCTCCCTTTTTTAAAAGTGTTTATAATAATTGCCATTGCAATCCTAAATCCTTTAATGAATCATCTCTAGAAGTTGCCATAATTTGGCAATGTTGTGAAAATTTCATCATTCTGATGATATGTTAATTGGTTTTGATATTGAGCCCCACTTTAGGTTATGATATCAAATTTGATGCATGATATCTTAGGGTCTAGGGTTTTCTAGTGCGTACGTAGTATGGAATGCAGAAAATAACACACAAAAGGTTTAATTCTTAGCAGAAACTTCAAATAATGTAATATTTATTCTCTTTTGATCAAAACCATAGAAATTTTACAAGAAGTTTTAGATCAATAAAAATCACACAATGATAAAGATTCATAGTGCAATCAGAAAGTCCAGAATTTAAGATATTTAAACAAATAACATTTGTTGTGTTTGCATCAAATTTGCTAATAGATTTTCTCTTTTGCAGATCCATTGGTTCTCAATCTTCAATTCATTTATGATGGTTATTTTCCTCACTGGCCTGGTTTCTATGATTCTTATGAGGACTCTTAGAAATGATTATGCAAAATATGCTCGCGAAGATGATGATCTGGAGACACTGGTGATTATACACAACATTTTAAAATTTTAATCTTTTGAAATGATGCTTTCAAAAAATTTATGAGTTTCCTAAATTTTTTCATATATCTCATCTCATTGTTCTGCTTTTATTGTTTATCTGGAATCAGAAGGCAGTCTAAGTTTAGCATTTGTATACTCATACGCATCTAAATTTATTAGGAAAGAGATGCGAGTGAAGAGTCTGGTTGGAAGCTTGTTCATGGAGATGTGTTCAGACCTCCTCGTAATTTGGTTCTTCTTTCTGCTCTTGTTGGTACTGGTTCTCAGCTGGCGCTGCTTATTCTCCTTGTCATTTTGCTGGCAATAGTTGGGATGTTGTATGTTGGGTATGTTAAATGCACCTCATTATTCCAAATTATGCATTTGAGAAGAAAGTCTTGAAATTAGCTGATGCAATATAAGATCATTGATTTAGTTATAGATTGATAGGATCAACATAGATTATCATCTTTCTTATCATTTATAAATAGAGCATAAATTTTTCCATATATGGGTTTGTTTGCTCGAATATTTTACCATTTTAAAGAGTCGGTTCAAAGCCAGTTTAATTCTTTGCACGGCTCATGTTATTGCATTTGATTGTGCTCTCATTTATTCAAATATCTGAACTTATATCCCATATTGATATGCTGTACAGTTATCTAGTGTCTCATGATTTCCTCAAGCTGCTCTTTGTGTGAGGCTTCGTTTGGGACGGCTTTCTTATTGCTTCTTAAAACAACTTTCTAGTATAAAATTTTTAATTTTTGTATTAAAAAACTGTTTTAAGAAGCGGTAAGAAAGCCGCCCCAAATGATGCCTGAGTTTGAAAAAAGCTAAACGTTTTTTATTGTCTTCTCTTATTGAAGTGTCTGAACTTATATTTTAAACTGATACCTTTCATTATCCTTGGCTAATAGGGGTGTCAATATTTGACACGACCCGAAAACCCGACCCGAAAATTTCGGGTTAGGGTCAACCCGAACCCGAAACGGGTCGGGTTTGGGTTAACATTTCGACCCGTTTCAAAAATCGGGTCGGGTTCGGGTTAACCCTTTGACCCGAAATTGTCCCGAAAGTGACCCGATTTTGACCCGAAAACCCGATTTTGACCCGCCAACCCGAGATTGACCCGATTTTGACCCGAAAAGAGGAGATTGTCCTGTTTTTGACCCGAAAATTAGCAAATTTTCGGTTGAAAACGGGTCATTCGGGTAGGGTCGGGTTGACCCGGAACCGACCCGTTTTTAAAAACGGGTCGGGTTCGGGTTGACCCGAATAGTGCCGGGTCAGTTTCGGTCGGGTTCGACCCAAACCCGACCCGTGACCCGAAATTGACACCCCTAGTTTCATTAATGAATTTGATGATGAACTTAAGGAGTAATCTAAGAGGCCTCGTGATGCTATCTTTATGAGCTTTAGTTGATTTCTGGGTTCTTGATCTGCCCATTTCATCGTTGGCATTGATATGGACTATTTTGTATTCTCTGATGATATTCTATGGAGCCTAACAGTTTTAAACGGCCACAGGCGGGGAGCTATTCACACAACTTTTATCTTGTGCTATGCTTTCACCTCATTCATTTCGGGCTACGTTAGTGGTGGTCTTTATTCCAGAAATGGTGGTATGGACTCCCAATTGAATTATTATAAATATTACTTGATGGCATGATTGGAACTATTTATGTTTTATATATTTGTTCACATAAGAATTCATACTTCATATTTATATTTTCTTGTATTTTCTGGTTAGGTAAAAATTGGATCAAGTCGATGATTCTCACAGCATCTCTTTTCCCATTTCTGTGCTTTGGAATTGGCTTTGCACTGAACACAATTGCCATATTTTATCGGTCACTAGCAGCTATTCCCTTTGGAACAATGGTGGTGGTTTTTGTAATTTGGGCTTTCATCTCATTTCCCCTCGCACTTCTAGGCACTGTGGTGGGTAGGAACTGGAGTGGCGCTCCTAGCAATCCATGCCGTGTGAAGACCATACCTCGCCCAATCCCTGAGAAAAAGTGGTATCTCACTCCTTCCATTGTTTCACTCATGGGCGGTCTTCTTCCTTTTGGTAGTATCTTCATTGAGATGTATTTTGTTTTCACATCTTTCTGGAATTACAAGGTAAGCATGTAATATATATTTATATTTTATATTTTGGATTGTTATTATCTTTGTTTATTGATGTGCAATAAAATTATTTGGAGAAAATTTTTATCAGGATATTTTGATCAAATTTTAATTAAGATGTTATTAAAACTATTATATTTATCTTGAGATGAAGCTCAATACTTTAAAATTAAACAAAATATAAAGTGTGCTCATTTGAAAGCAAATTCGACATCTTTAAGCCAAACCCCTCATGATTAAAAAATTGGTCATAATTTTTTCTTTTTGAAAAAAAAAGTAGGCTGCTTATTAATGATTGTTCACAAAAACAAACTTGGACCTTCTTTCTGGTCTCTTTTGGTAAAATTTTCATTTCTCTCTCTTTCTTTGGCAGGTTTACTACGTCTACGGATTCATGTTACTTGTTTTCCTGATTCTGATTATCGTTACAGTCTGCGTTACCATTGTCGGCACATATTTCCTTCTAAATGCCGAGAACTACCATTGGCAATGGACATCATTCTTCTCTGCTGCTTCTACCGCTGCATATGTCTATCTTTACTCCATTTACAACTACTCTGTGAAGACCAAGATGACGGGTTTCTTCCAGACCAGCTTCTACTTTGGCTACACCCTCATGTTTTGCCTGGGCATTGGAATTCTGTGTGGTAAAGACTTTTTTCTTATATGATTTATACAGTAAAAGCAACATCAACTCTTTGGTTTCGTTTGAGATAACTTTTTTACTGCTTCTTAAAATAATTTTTTAGTACAAAAAATAAAATTTTTGTATTAAAAAGCTACTTTAAGAAGAAGCAAGAAAGTTGACCCAAACAAAATCTTTATCATACTATGTGAGGTCAGCTACATGATGAGTCTCAAAATCATTGAATTTATTTTGAGATAAATAATTTATTTTGAATTTATTTTGTGATTCATCTTGACCACCTTTGAATTACTATATATTAGAACACAAAATTCTATGATTTATGCGTACATTTATATTAAAACTGAGCTGGTGAAATACAGGTGCGGTGGGTTATCTGGGCTCATCTTTGTTCGTGAGAAGAATCTATAGAAACATCAAATGCGACTAGCTTTAGATGAAGTTGGGCATTGCCATGGCTTTTATTGCCTGTGGAGCAAAAGATGAAGATGCATTGCTCTCTAAAGTTCAATTTTTGGAGATCACTTCCCCTTCATTACCACCGTTTTTCATTTACTTGAGGACTGAGATCTCGTATTAGGTGACTTTTTGAATTTTTAGCTAATATTTGTTGTAATCTATTCCTTTTTTTACATTTTAGAAGAGTTGTTGCGGTTATTATTAGTAACACAGACTAACCTGTCTGTTTTGATGTGATCTGTGCACTCAAAGATGATTTTTCCTTCTTCAGATTGATAAACGTGTACTAAGTGCCGCAAGTTATTATAGTTTATTATTAGTTACATTTTAAAAGAAATCATAAGCAGTTTGGTACAAGTTATTCTTTTAAATATATTCCAAGTGGTGCAAATTATTGTCTGAAATTAAGTAGGTGAGGATATCTTAATCAAATTCTTTCTTTGCATGGATTTGTTTTGAGTTTAGTTTAATATGTGAGTTTATTCATTATTTATATATTATATATTTGTTTTGATAAGGGTAATTTAAATGTTGATTGATTATTTGTTTATTATATTAATTTTAAAATAAATTTAATGATTTTAAATTTTGTTATGGTCAAGTTTGGGTTAAGATATATTGGCCCAAATGTTTTTATTATGATTTATTAAAATTTAAATTAACCAAGTCTTTGATAATGAAAAAAGTAGTTAAATGTTGTCTTTTAACTATTGCAAATCCTTGCAATTTGAAGTTTTTTCTTTTGTTCTTGGTGAAAGATATGTGATGATAAGTGGTTCTATCATTTTAAATAATTAATAATTTTGCCATTGACATGCTTCGAACATTGGATTGATGGTAAGTATTGAAAATAAGATGATGGCAAACAATCAAGTTGTTCGAGCTGAGGGGCTGCCATTATTTAACTTTTGATGTTCCCGGTTGATGCAAGCTGGCAATCAATATCTAATGTTGAATGTGGACTCGTCTTACTAATTGCTTAGTCTATCCTCTTATATGGAGATGTACAACCCACTTGACCACCCATCATATCTTGACTTCCAACATTCCTTATTAACCTTGCATGACATTACCAATAGCTAACATCAAATATTTGGTAGTCATTGATGTATAATGATGTTCCATATCACTTGGAGAACAATTGAGTTAAGTTGTTCGATATCACTCTTTTTATGATTATATATGATTATTCCTTACACCAAAGAGCGAATTGCAACATTAATCAGCTATCAAGGAAAACATAAGCATTTTGGTTGTCAATTAGCCCTCATCTAAGGAGAAAAAAGAGTTAGATTGCCTAATAGTCGCCAGTGATTGACGTTCTTCATTTATTGTTTCCTAACATCAATCGATGACCAACTCATGCCACTATCAATCACTGACATCCAATGCTTATCTCTTACCAAACCGATTATCAATCGTCACTTGATAATAATTAAAATACTTCCCAACTTTTTTTTACACCACATGAGATATCTTTCACAGTTTATACACATTATATTGTACTAATGTATCCCTCAAATATATAAAAAAAAACATCCTTTTAATAATCATCTTACTTTGTTAGAATCTTAAATTCACAATAATATAGATGATTGCATGTTTTTAATCATTTTTTATTAAAATGTTTAACTTTGATATCAAGAGTATAAAAAAAAATCATATTTGTATTTAGTATTATAAATTTATAATACTTCACATAGGTTTATGAAGCCATGATATTTTTCTGATTTTGACGACATGAGATATAAATAGAATAATATGAGAAGATAAATGATAAAATACTTATATTCAATTAATTATATGACTTTAAAAGTATATCGTATATATATATATATATATAAACTTCAACCCTCTCTCTAATCTTATCTTATCAGCAAAAAGAATATCATCAATAAAAAACATAACAAGGCATCTTGCAAATGTCAAGTAAAATATTAAAAACATCCATAACTAAAGAAAAAAAGATATGAGCTTAAGTCTGATCCTTGATATAATTCAACTGAAATAGGAAAACATTTGATCAAACCACCTTCCGAGTTTGATCATTTTAATACAGAGCAATAATACTGCAAACACATATATCAATAAATTATAATAACTCATATGAGATATAACATTTTTTATCTAAAAAATTCATAAGATCCAAGTAATCCAAGCAAACCTAAACCTATATATGCACCATAACTCTCTCCCACATTTTTAAAGTATAAAACATTAACTAACAAGATAATATCAACAAATAATCAAAGAAAAACCATTAAAATTAACCTTAAAAGAGAAATCGGTTTGTTTGGGGTCGGAAACGGTCGGCGGTCGGGCGTCGGAGTAAAGGGGTCGGCGGCGGTCGGACTGGGGATGGCGGCGGTCGGACAGGGGTCGGCGGCGGTCGGAATGGGGTCGGAGGCCGGAGTTCCTTCGTCGGGGGCTGATCGGACGAGCGGAGGAGCGATATGAGCGAGCGGCCGAGAGAGAGAAGGAAACAGGGAAAATGAAATGAGCGGAGCGAGGGGGCTCGTATTAGGGCTTTTACCGGCGGTTTTCCGGCGGTTTAAACCGCCGGTAAAAAATCACTTATCACCGTCGACTAAAACCGCCGGAAAACCGACGGTTCACGTCTATATCCGGCGGTTTACCGGCGATTTAGACACCGTCGGTATTACCGACGGTTTATCGTAGCTAAGCCGTCGATTAAGCCGTCGTTATCGTCCGACGGCGTAACCGCCGGCGTAGCCGACGGTAATACCGACGGCCTCTAAACCGCCGGTTTTCACTGTTTTTCCTGTAGTGTACTCCACGCAACTTCTCAGTTCTTTACTTTCTTTCTCTCTTTTTGCTTTCCCTCTTCCCGTTAATGGAATCATCCCACCCTAATCCCGCCGGCCGTTCTTCATCCCTACGTTACTGTTACTGCCGCTGTTTCCGCCGCTGCTGCCGTTGTTTCTGCTGTTGTTACTGCTGCTCTGCCCCCGTCGATATAAAATTTTAAAGCTTGGGATATATGGTTTGACAGGGCTTTAAGCTCACAGCTTTCGATTCCCTTCGACTACCACTGTTCGCGGCGGCTCACGATGTAGCTGATCGATCGAAATTCAGAGAATCAGCATGATGGATGCGTCTTTCTTGATGGCGGGGCGGATTCCGAGGATGGACAGAGCGGGGAGGAGTTCAGCATACTCGGTCATCCTATGAATCTCAAGCGGCAGAGAGAAGATTCCTCATCTCCCTACTCCTTTTCATACCTTAGTTAATCCAAGAGAGCGTTCATTGAGTCTGACCCCGAATCCATGACAGCAATCGTTCGGTCGTGGCGGAACAATTCGTTGCATGTGGCTGATCCAGCCGTGCATGATATCACGGAGAAGGAGAGGCATAGGCAGATCAAGGGGATATATCTGATGGCCTCCGCGAACTACGTTTGACAGGCCGTCCTCGATGCGCTAGGAAGTCATTTGACGGACAGGTATTCAGGGGGAACGTCGGGGCTCGTTATTATGCGGGGAATCAATACATTGATAAATTTGAGGGTTTGTGCTGCGAGCGAGCTTTGGCGGCGTTAAATACTGCACTTTGAATTTTAGTGCGGCACTATTCTGATGTGCGACATGGCTTGTATCAGTGGAGTTGTGGCCGCCAAGGTTCGTTCTTCCCGTTGAAAAGTTAGTCTCTCTCGTGTATGTTTTTGCTAGGGTTGGCTGTTCATATGTAGTTTAGTCTTAAGGAGTGGTGCTTTTAAGTTTTCTGAGTAAGATGTCCTCTTTGTTTATAGGATATTTGTTCCTTGGAAAAATTGCAGTGTACATTTTAATATGTTGGCTGCTAATATTAAATGATAATTTTCTTTTCAAATCAACAATGACAGTAAGATATCTTTCTTTGGGAATCCTTGTTACATGGTAAATATTTAGTATTTTGCTTTCAAATTGTTCCGTTCTCTGTATTGCTTCCAGAAAACACTAGCACTTGGAAGCTCCGTCATTCCCTTCTTGTGGCAATGAGGGCTACTGTGGATGATGCTTTTTTTTTTTTTGAGATGGAAGACTAAGCCTAAGCACAAAATTTTTCTAAAAACATAATATCATGGTTGGCCTCGTGTTGGATGGATAGGAATATTTGGCATAAGCACTCTCTTAGATATTCTGTATATACGTGGCTTGCTCTAAGGGGTTAAAAATTGATGATACTCTAATTAAGAGGCATATCCCTATAGCTCTTCAATGTAGTCTGTAATTTAGAAAGGTCTGCACGCATTTTCTTTTAATGTGATTTCTATTTTTTCTTACTTTGTATGGAATTTGTTGTGTTAATCAATCAGGTTGTATTGTTGACTCAAATCTTAATTTATTCGAGGAGCTCACAGGGGGGTTGTAGGGGGCAGCGTGCCCCCTGCTTAGAGGCAAAGACTTGTAATAAAATTTTCTTTTAGTATGGCCCTACATCAGCATGACGGTGTATGTTTGGAGTGTTGCAGTGCTTCAGGATCGAGTTGAGACAGAGAGTGGAGTGTTGTGGTGCTCTGACCTCAACATCGTGTCACGGCGCTGTGAATCGTGCTGGAGGCAGAGAGTAAAGCACTGTGGTGCTTTATACCCTGACGCCGTGGCACTACGAGTTGGGCTAAGCATTTCTCTTCCCTTTTCTTATTTCACTTCATGGGTTGCATCCTTTGGATGTTTTAAGTTCGTTTATTGTCTGTTTTGAGTGGATAACTATATGTGAATGGAAGAGAAAAAAAATGAGTGAGAAGAGAATTTTGTACAATTTCTCTCAATTTTATTGTGAATTTTTTGGTGTGGTGTCACTCCGTGATTTTTTTTTACTGATTTTTAGGTTTCTCACGTTAAATTCTTTTTTTCTTTCTTTTTCACTATACTTATATTTTTCTTATTTGTTTCATGGCGTGATTTTTTTCACTTCCCAATAGAACTATACAATGTTTTAGCTCTTTTATGCTCGGCATGAATATTCTGCAAATATTTTATTTTATTAATGAACTTAAGCGTGCCTCTTTTGCAACTAAAAACTCTAGCTATTTTGCTATTTCTTCTCTCATTTATCACCTTTGGGGATAAAGAAATAGCAAGTGGTTAGAGAATGGAATAACTAACCAAACAACCTTATTTACTTGGATTAAATGGAGTATGATTAAAAAATTTAAAGCTAGGAACATCTCAGACAATATCTAAGAGGCATTTTCTTGGGATTGAGCTTTCAGTTGGGTAAAAGTGATGATATTTTGTTTCACCATTTCTTCTATCGGTATTTTTTTATCTCCTGGGCATCCTTTTCGTTGTACTAGAAACCAAGGATTATCTTCAGGTTGCCTATTTTTATTCATGAGTGAATTTTTCAACTCTCTAACTTGTTTATGCTTCTGATTTATTTTTATAGTAATGAAAAAGACTATAGACTCTGGTTTTATTTTTTTTCATCAGTTTAGTCTTCTACAAAATAATGCTTAAGCTATCACCATCATGCCTCCGACTTTTATGAAGAGATATACTATAAATATTTTAAGGGTTGTTTAAGATAACTTTAATATTTTTTTTTAATTGAGAAAACATGTTTGTTTAGTGTGATTTTTATTTTTTATTTTAATTTTTTAAAAAATCAAAACATCTTTGAGGTGTTTTGAGTGTTTTTAATAATAACAATCACTTCATGGCCGTCCACACCGTCTATTTGCTTCCGCCGCAAAAAAAAAAAAAAAAAAAAAAAAAAAAAAAAAAAAAAAAAAAAGAAGAAGGAAGGAGCATGAAATGATTTGGAAAGGGTATTAGTACGAAATTTCTCGATGCCTGATAGGGTTTATTTATGGAGAACACGGACGGACTGAAAAATTAATTGGAAAGTTGAGATTCGGATATTTCAATCCGAATAATCAAATAATTTAGTGGTAACAACAGACAAATCTAAGGTTACCGTTATACATAATTTAATTTAAGTTGTTATTCAAAGTTAATTTTAAATTTAAAAATATTTCTCTATTTAAAGGTATAATAAATGATTTATATTTTTTATTTTTAATATATTTCAATTTTTTTTAATGATAATATGTTTTACCAAATACTATTTAATTGTTTTATTTTAATTATTAAAAAATTAAATAAAAAACTTCTATTTATTTTATCAATTAATATGCAGTTTTATTTTAAATTATAGAATAAAATCATAAATATTCATACATGTAGTGAATTATATATTTTTATTCTTAAAATATATTTCATTTTTAAAATATAGCAATATTTTTATAAAAATACTCTCCAACTTGTTTTATTTAATTATTAAAATAAATAAAACTTTTTTTTACCAATTAATTTGTAGTTTATTTTAAATTCTAGAATAAAATTCATAAAACATTCAT